>NC_067404.1:10137510-10167502 GCF_016432865.1 Antechinus flavipes
CCAAGGCCTCTAGATTTGTTGGGAGTCTGTGTTCAGCCTGAGGTAGAAATGTGATCTCAATGTGGGGGAAGTCCAGGGAGCTTGGAACTTACCCACCTTCTCCGCCATCTTTCCAGAATCCTCCCCTGGTCCTGTGTGACAAAGAACATTGGAGACACACTGGTCCCTGCTCTCCAGGAAGTCATGGCCTTCAAGCCCAAAGCCACCAAAACAATCTTCCACAGTTTTTCGTCTATGTCATTTCCTTATCGTGCCCGGCTCCACCTCCCCCCAAATCCCTAAACTGTTGAGGGAGGATCCTCTCTTTCCTCAAGGGTAAAAGCCAATCCATCTATATTGCATTTAAAACTATCTAGAATGGGGCTCAAATATAGCTCCCCAAACTTATTTGATACACATTGCTAATAATAAGAATGCTTAGTATGTTCTGTGTGTTCAGAGAGATAATGTTAAAAAAAATAAGCTTGTCTATAAAAATCAATGGGCATTTCTGGAAGAAATCTAGCCACAGTTTTAAAATGATACTTATATATTAAGTGAAATAACTAGAGAAGAAAAAGCTAACATTTCTCATACAATATTGAGTGGGAAAGGTAATAATGGGCAATCTTGTTTCACCACTGATCTCAATGGGAAATGGTTCTACTTTGTCCCCATTAGCTATGATGCTTGTTGATGGTTTTAGATAAATGCTACTGATCATTTTAAAAAACCTTTATATTTTCAAGTCATGTGCATGGATAATTTTTCAACAGTGACCGTTGCACAGCCTCATGTTCCAGATTTTTCTGTCCTTCCCCCACCTCCTCCCCTTAGATGACAAGCAATCCCAATATAGGTTATACATGTTAAAATATAGGTTCGATCCAATATGTGTAAACATTTTTCTACAATTCTCTTGTTGCACAAGAAAAATTAGATCAAAAAGGAAAGGAAACGAATGAGAAAACAAAATGCAAGTGAACCACATCAAGAAGAATGAGAATGTTATCCTGTGATCCACATTCAGTTCCTACTGTTTTCTCTCTGGGTACAGATGGTTCTCTTCATCACATGATCACTGGAACTGGCATCAGTCATCTCTTTGTTGGAAAGAGTCACGTTCACCAGAATTGATCGTCGCATAATATTGATGTTGCCGTGTACAATGATCTCCTGATTCTGCTCATTTCACTTCTCGTCAGTTCATGTAAGTCTCTCCAGGCCCCTATAAAATTATCCTCCTGATCATTTCTTATAGAACAATCATATTCCATTGCCTTCAACTATTCTAACTTATTCAGCCATTCTCCAACTTATGGGCATGCACTCAGTTTCCAGTTCCTTGCCAAAGGGGCTTACAAAAAGGGCTGCTACAAACATTTTTACACACGTGGGTCCCTCTTTGAAGATGTCTTTGGGATAGAAGCCCAGTAGAAACACTGCCGAGTCAAAGGGTAGGCAGAGTTTGACAAGCTTTTTGGGCCTCGTTCCAAATTGCTCTCTCTTTTGGTTGGATCCATTCACAGTTCTACTAATGATGTACCAGCGTCCCAGTTTTCCCACATCCCCTCCAACATTCATCATTATCCTATTTCCTGTCATCTTGGCCAATCTCAGAGTTGTGTAGTGGTGTCTCAGAGGTGTCTTAATGTGCATTTCTCTGATCGATAGTGATTGGGAGCATCTTTTCATATGATTAGAAATGTTTTTAATTTCTTCATATGAAACTTGTGTGGTCATATCCTTTGACCGTTTTTCAGTTGGAGCATGGTTTGGATTCTGATAAATTTGAATCAGTTCTCTGTTTTAGAAATGGGCCCTTTATCAGAACCCTTAAATGTAAAAATGTTTTCCCCGTGTATTGTTTCCCTTCTGATCTTGTCTGCATTTGTTTTGTTTGTACAAAAAATTTTAATTTACTGTCATCAAAATTATCTCTTTGGTATTCAATTATGAGTTTCAGTTCTTCTTGGGACACATTCCTTCCTTCTCCACAGATCTGAGAGGTAAAGTATCCCATGTTCTCCTAATTTGCTTATACTATCAACCTTTATATCAAAATCATCAACCCATTTTGACCTTATCTTGGCGTGTGGCGTTAGGTGTGTGTCCCTGGGTAGTTTCTGCCATACTTGTTTTCAATTTTCCCAGTAGTTTTTGTCATGTAGTGAGTTCTTATCCCAAAAGCTGGGTTTTGGGATTGCGATACTAGATTGCTGTCATTTATTGACTATTTTGTCCTGTGATCCTAACCCATTCCACTGATCGACTACGCTATTTCTGACCCAGGACCAAATGGTTTTGATGACCACTGCTTTGTAATAGAATTTTAGATCTGGTACACCTAGGCCACCTTCACTGGCATTTTTTTTTTCATTAATTCCCTTGAAATTCTTGACCTTTTGTTCTTTCAGTTGAATTTTGTTATTATTTTTCTAGGTCTGCAAAATATTTCTTGGGAGTTTGATTGGTATGGCACTAAATAAGTAATTAATTTAGGCAGTATTATCCTGTTTATTATATTTACTCAGCCTACCCATGAGCAATCGATATTTTTCCGCCTGATTAGATCTGACTTTATTTGTGTGGAAAGTGTTTTGGAGTTGTGTTCACATAGTTCCTGACTTTCCCTTGACAGATAGATGCCCCTAAATTTCATACTATCAACAGTTATTCTGAGTGGAGTTTCCTTTTGTATCACTTGCTGCTGGTAATATACAAAAAATGCTGATGGTTTATGTGGATTTATTTTGTATCATGCAACTTTGCTAAAGTTCTGAATTGTTTCTAATAGTTTTTTAGTTGATTCTCTAAGAATACCATCGTATCATCTGCAAAGAGTGATAATTTGGTTTCCTCATTTATTACTCTAATTCCTTTCATCTCTTTTTCTTCTCTTATTGCCAAAGCTAACATTTCTAATGCAATATTGAATAGTAATCGTGATAGTGGGCAACCTTGTTTCACTCCTGATCTTATTGGGAATGGTTTTAGTTTGTTCTCATTACATATGATGCTTGCTGATGGCTTTAATAGGTGCCACTGACTATTCCTATACACTCTAGTGTTTCAATAGGAATGGGTGTTGGATTTTATCAAATGCTTTTTCTGCATCTGTTGAGATGATCATGTGGTTTTTGTTACTTTGGTTATTGATATAGTCGATTCTGCTAATAGTTTTCCTCCTATTGAAACAGCTCTGCATTCCTGGTATAAATCCTTCTTGGTCAAGGTATATTCTCCTGGGGATGTCTTTCTGTAATCTCTTTGCTAATATTTTATTTAAAATTTTTGCATCAATATTCTTTAGGGAAATTAGTCCATAATTTTCTTTCTCTGTTTTCAACTACCCCTAGTTTCAGCACCATATCTGTGTCATAAAAGGAATTTATCTTCTGTCTCTATTTTTTCATATAGTTTGCATTGTATTGGAATTAATTTTTCTTTAGTTTTTGGTGGAATTCACATATAAATCCATCTAACCCTGGAGATTTTTTTCTCAGGGAGTTGATTACTAGCTTGTTCTATTTTTTCCTAAAATGGGACTATTTACATAATTTATTTCCTCTTCTGTTAATCTAGGCGACCTAGATTTTGGTAAGTATTCTTCCCTTTCACCTAGATTATCAAATCTATTGACATATAGTTGGGCAAAATAACTCCTAATCATTGCTCTAATTTCCTCTTCATCGGTGGAAGATTCTTCCTTTTCATTTTTGAGACTAACATTTTCATTTGCTCTTTGTGCTTTTTCTAATCAAATTAACTAAAAGTTTTTGTATTTTCTTGTTTGTTCCATAAAACCAACTCTTAGTTTTAGTTATTAATTCAATAATTTTCTTATTTTTAATTTTATTAATCTCCCCGTTTATTTTCAGAATTTCCAGTTTGGTATTAAATTGGGGGTTTTTTAATTTGTTTTTTCCTAGGGTTTTAGTTGCAAGAGTCACATTGAGTGGCCTTAGTTCTGAAGGGAATTTAGCAGCAATTTTCTTCTTAAGCAAATCTTTAGTAATGGGAAATGTAGACCAAGACAGAGAAAGAGACAGAGACGGAAACAGGCAGACAGAGAAACAGCAGGCAGACACACACATACACGCGCGCACACACACACACACACACACACACACACTCACTCATACACACGCACATGCAAACAGAGAGAGAGACATTAAGATAAAGATAAAGAGAGAGAGACACAGAGACTGAGAGACTTAGAGACACAGAGACAGAGAGATAGATGACAGAGAGACACACACATACACACACAGACAGAAAGACAAAGAAGACAAGAGGAAGTGAGAGACGCAGAGAAAGCGAGAGAAAAATGGAGAGAGGCAGAGAGAGAGAAAGAGATAGAGAAAGAGAGAGAGAGAGAAAGAGAGTGAGAGAGTGAGAGAGAGAGAGAGAGAGCGTGCTAGCAAGCAGAGTCTGAGAATTACTCCAATATTACACATTCAATCTGCCATCTGGTGTCCAAAGCCTGGTATTGCATTTTGGCTCATTTTAAATCCCAGATTTTCAGCATTTTCACTCAGAGGACCCACTCAGCAGCCACTAAGCCAGCGTGGAGGGAGCAGAATGGAGTCCAAAGGAAGGGGCAGTTGGGGGAGGGAAGGGGAGTGACGAATTCTTTCCTCGTCAGCGGGAATTCACGTTAAATCCGCCCCGCTCAGATTTCCTGTTATATTCTTTACCCCATGAAAGTCACCGCACCCAGAATTAGATCACCCAGAAGTGGGGACGGCCCCGAGGGGATTTCAGTCCTCGACGGGCCCGTGGCCCAACCGCAAGGGCAAATCTCAGAAGAAATGAACACAAGGAAAATAGCCGATCATTGTAATGATAGTTCTTCACTTTGAAAGGAACTCAGAAAATATGTGTCAGAAGTGGGCCTAAAGAGGATTTATTAATCAAAAATATTTATTAAACCAAGCATGCAAAGGACTATTTGTCTAAGTGTCCAGGGCTTATGGAAGACATTGCTGTATTACTTAATCAAATATTACCTTATTTATAAAGGGAGGCAACTGCTGGGGTCATTGTAGGAAGGAGTCAAACAGATTTGAATGTGGCTTCTGTCTCTCCAGTGCAGTGTTCTTACCAGTGGCCTGTGTTCTCCATCTCTGTCCCACGGAGGCTCTCCGTGCTGACAGAGCTGTTCCTGTTGCCTTCCAGTCACCTCCTGCCTCATTTCCCTCATCCCTGAAGGTCTTCGATGTGACTAAAGGGGGCTCCTAGTCATAGACTTGGGCCCAGAGGAAATCCTGGAGGCCATCTAGTCCTCTCCTTCATTTGACAGAGACCGAGGAAGATGAAGAGATTTGCCTGAGATGAAGAGGCTGGGAAATGTCTGAGGCAGGATTTGAAGCCAAGTCTTCCTGACTCCAAAGTTAGGGGTGTATCTAAGAGATCCTGCTGTCTCATACCTCTCGTCCCAAGTGGTCACTTTCAGATCAATTCATTGCTTTTTGAAATTTTAAGGGAAAAACAATTTCCCCAAATACAAAGTTCCGTGTAGATGCCTGTGAGCCCGAACTGAACTCTTGGGTTTTCTGCCCATGACCTGGTACTGTGTGTGGCAAAGGGAGGTCTTTGCCCGGAACTTTTACTGAAAGGACAGGTTGGAAAGGCTTTACGGGACAACTTGGACGATGATGGATATCGGCAGGTTAAACACAATCATCACTCCCTCACGAAAGGTTATTGAGACCTTTTGTAAGTACGTTGTCACATAAACACTTAGAAACCGTGTCTATACCCTTGTCAAACCTATGGATTACAAGTCCTATTTCCTCTTAAGAGAAGATCCTGGAATACAGCAGGAATGGGGAAAGGCTTACTCCCCTTGACAGGTAGCACTGGTAGCCAAATAAACAACACGAATATAATGGAATATTAAAAGGCAAAATTTACTGACCCTGGATTCAGTTGGCTTGTTACAGATGGTTCCTTTCTTTCTCTGGATACACTGCCTAGATTGAATAATACTCACGTATGCCCAAAGGGGGCTCTGGCAGCATATTGTCCTTCTACTCTTGGAGTCAATTCAGTCTGCAAAATCGGACTCAATACATCATTTCCTTCTTCCCAAATTCAGACAGAGAGGGAGAGTCTTCATACTCCCAAGTGACATAATAAAAGAGCAAAAAACCCATTGTCCATCACAACCGAGTCCAAGTTGTGACCACTCCTGATGGGAACAAACCCCCATTTTTCCTAGTTCTGCTATGCTACGAGACAAAATGACAAAAACATTGACCAGCATGTCATTTGCCATCTGTTTTCCCGTCTCTCGAACCCACAAAACCATCGATCGTGAATCTGCCATATTTAGAAAAGAGCCGGTGTGAATTTCACCCAAAGTGTCGTATTCTGATGTTAATTTTGTGTCTGAAGGTTTCTTGATGAAAGGACAAAAAAATAAACCAAACAAAAAGCCTTCACCCTAGATTCAGGAGCTGAAGGCCCAAAGATTTCTTGTATTTCAGAATCAAATAAGAACACAAATATTCAATACATCTGTCTGTGTGGAAGAGCTGAGCCAACTGGAAAACATGTTCTTAGGCACAAAATAGTAAGGAAATGCTGATGGACCAACTCTGATTTGATTTTTTTTTTATTTCTTAGGTTTTAAACTGATTCACTTCAGGGGGGAAACATCATTTGTTGGGTGCCTTTGTACTGCCTGTTCTGCCCAGGGCTAGGCTAGGTTGTGCTTTAGTAAAATAACTGTTAATGTTATTAGATAACCAGCCCATCCAAGAGCCCTCTGTTGGGGAGGAGGAGAAGAGGTAGACACTGGGACAGCAGGACTAGCCGGCCTCCCCAGGTGCTGATCCGACTCAGCTCCCAGAGCCAAGGGGCTCGCTCCCTCCTTCTCCTCCCCTTTCACCTTGCCTTTGTATCAGCGTGGACCAGATCACCAAATGAGAAAATGTTTCTTAAAACCATATTCTGTACAAGGACAGACTGGCGGGGCTCAGGAAAGGCAAGTGGCAGGGGGTGAGTACTTTGGAACGGACGCTAGATTGGGAGTTAGAGGTCAGCGGCTCCACATGTAGCCCGTCACCATCCGTGTCACTGCCAGCAAATCAGTGACCTTCTATGGACATCAGTTTCCTCTTCTCAAATGAGGTAGTTAGACTCCACCATCCCTGATCGGAGCTCTAGAGCCACACTCCCGCGTCTATACCTGCCCAGGTCACTTTCTGTCCCTGGGTTCCACATCCTTCCTCTGTGAAATGCCTTCCTCCACAGGAATGGAGCTTGGGCAGAGGATGCCGGATCTCCCCAAGATGACAGATCTGTCAGGGATTTTCAGCAAAGGATTCAAAAATGCTCTGGAAATATCAGCTGATCTCACTGGATAACCAGTCTGAGACAGGAAGCATTCCTCAATCACCTTTTGTGTCAGTTAGGCTGTGGGAAAGATGCTAGGAATATGAAATACCTCCGAGTAGAATGTGCTTTCAAGAAGATCTTGTTTTCTTTCTTTGATTCATATCCTCAGCATCCAGCTGTAGGGATATTTGTTGGACCTGAGAGTTTCTTGTACCGATTACACCCGAGTCACAAAACTCTTTCTTGCAACCTCTGCAGCTTATTTTTTTTTTTACAGGAAGACCATGCACAGTTAAGTTGTTTTCTTTTTTCTTTGCTTATTTTTCTCTTCCTTCTCTGTTTTTTTCCTTTCTTTCTTTTTTTTTTTTTGAAGCAATTGGAGTTACATGACTTGTCCAGGATCACACAGCCAGGATACGTTAAGCATCTGAGGTCACATTTGAACTCAGGCCCTCCTGACTTCAGGGCGGGGGTATCCACTGTGCCATTTAGCTGCCCCTGGTTTTAAGTTTTAATATCTTCAAACTTCACCCTTTATGGTGCCTAAAGCACTGAAAGGTTGAGTGTTTTTTCCAGGGCCACAGAAAGAGTACAAGTCAGAGTCAGCAGTCAGAGACAGGAGTCAGAGGCAGGACTTGAACCCAGATCCCTCTGACTCTAAGGCCAACTCTCTCTACTATTCTCCCTTTCTTGCTTGGCACATAGTAGGCAGTTTAAAAAACCTTTCCATAACGATTTATTTGATTGTTTTACATGCAAAAAGTGAAAGGGCCCTTTGTGCTCAGAGACATTTTGTAAAAAAAAATTAATAATAATAATAATAATAATAATAATAATTTATCTTTCTCCAGGGGTAGTAGGCACAAGCCTGCTTCTGCAGGTGCTAAAGAGACCATGGGAGACAGGAGGAGAGCCAAGGCTATTTTCATGTGGCAGTCCCACATCAGGGAAAGTTGGGCTACTGACACACCCTGGATATATCTCTGAATTTTCAAGAAGCAGAAAGACTTAACCTCAGAGACGTGACACAAAGGTTGTTTGCTGTTGTTGTTTTCTCAATTTAACAGCTTCCTTTCTGTTATTTTTCTCATTTTGTCTAACTTTGCGATTTCATAGAATCAAAGTTATACATTTTATCTTTTATACTTCCTTCTCTCCCTTGTTAGGTTAAGAATGTGTCTTAGCCATAGCTGTGAAAGGGACATGATCTCCTTCTCTTCTAAATTTTTAATGGCAAGATCTTAAATTTGAAGGTCAAATATCTATTTAAAATATAGTGTAAGATATTGATGTAAGTCTAATTTTTCCCAGAATGCTTTTATGTTTTCTGAGCATTTTGTATTGAAACAAGCATTCTTTAGTAAATAATTTCTTTCTTCTGGCTTATCGAACACTAGCTAATTAAGCACCACTCTTTCTTATTCAGCCTTGCCAGTCTGTTCCATTTATCTACTTTCCTCGTCTAGGCCGTTGTACCTCTCTATTTTGTAAAAGTTTTTTTTTTTTAATTTTCAAAACATATACATAGATAGCTTTCAACATTCATCCTTGCCGAATCTTGTTCCAATTTTTTTTTTCACCCTCCCTTCTCCCTCACCTTCCCTTGATGGCAACTAATCCAATAGATGTTGAACATGTGCCATTCTTCTCTACATAGTTCCACAATTAGGCTGCACAAGGAAAATCACATCAAATGGAAAAGAAAATGCAAAAGAAAACACAATGTAAACAATGTAAACAAGCAGCAACAAAAAAGTGACAACACTATATTGTGATCCACACCCAGTTCCCACAGTTCTCTCTCTGGGTATAGTCGGCTCTTGTCATCACAAGAGCATTGAAACGGCCTGAATCATCTCACTGTTGAAAAGAGCCACGTCCATCAGAATTGATGATCGTATAATCTTGCTGCTGCTGTATACAATGATCCCATGGTTCTACGCATTTCACTTGGCATCAGTTCATGTAAGTCTCTGCCAGCCTCTCTGAAATCATCCTTCTCATCATTTCATAAAAAAGTCTTATTCCATTGCCTTGGTATATCCTAACTTATTCAGCCATTCCCTGACTGATGGGCGTCCACTCAGTTTCCAGTTCCTTGCCACTACAAAAAGAGCTGCCACAAACATTTTTGCACATGTGGGTTCCTTTCCTTCCTTTAAGATCTCTTTGGTACAGGCGTCCTCAAACTTTTAAATAGGGGACCAGTTCACTGTCCCTCAGACTGTTGGAGGGCCGGACTATAGTAAAAACAAAAACTATGGACAAATTCCTATGTACGCTGCACTCTTTCTCCCGCTCTTCACGCTCCCGCTTCCAACCTTCACTGCTACAGTGAATTTCCCCTGCAGCGGCCATGACATGCACACTGTACATCCCCCACACCTGTCTGTTGTGGTGGCTGCCATTACTGTACAAGTTCTCCGTCTTCTGCTTCTCTCTCCCTGCCCCACACCACACACCTGGCCTGGGAACTCACCTCACCTCGGCATCGCCTCACACTCTGTCTCCACCTCGGCCCACTGCCAGAAGTGTGCATTGCTAACGTGAGTTTAGGTCGAACGTAACTTCTGGTCTGATTTTGCCATAACCCCGCGGGCCACATAAATGTCCTCAGCGAGCCGCATCTGGCCTGCGGACCACAGTTTGAGGACCCCTGCTTTGGTATATAAGCCCAATAGAAACCCTGCTGGGTCAGAGGATATGCACAGTTTGATACCCCTTTGGGCATAGTTCCAAATCGCTCTCCAGAATGGCTGGAGTCTTTCACAGTTCCACCAACAATGTATCAGTGTCCAAGGTTCCCCACATGCCCTCCAACATTTTTCATTATCATATATCCTGTCATGTTAGCCAATCTCAGAGGTGTGTAGTGGTGTCTCAGAGGTGTCTTCATTTGCAATTCTCTAACCAATAGTGATTTAGAGCATCTTTTCATATAACTAGAAATCGTTTTATTTCTTCATCTTAAAATTGTCTGTCTATATCCTTTGACTATTTATCAATTGGAGAATAGCTTGGATTCTGATAAATTTGTATCAGTTCTTAATATATTTTAGAATTGAGGCCTTTATCAGAACCCTTAAAGGTAAAAATGTTTTCCCAATGTATTGCTTCCTTGCTAATGTTGTCTGCATTACTTTTTTTGGTACCAAACTTTTTAACTTAATATTATCAAAATGATTTATTTTGGGTTCATTGATGAACTCGTTTTTCTTTGGTCACAAATTCCTTCCTTTTCCTTAGAGCTGAGAAGTAAACCTTCCTATGTTCTTCAACTTATAAAATCACGATGTCTAAGTCATGAACACATTTTGAACTTAACTTGTTATGTGGTGTTTGAAGTGGGTCCATGGCTAGTTTCTGCCATACTAGTTTCCAATTTTCCCAGCAGTTTTTGTAAATTAATGAGTTCTTATCCCAAAAGCTGGGGTCCTTCGGTTTGTCACACACCAGAGTGCTAGAATTATTGATTATTTTGTCCTGTGATCCTAACCTACTCCCCTGATTGACTACTCTACTTCTTAGCTAGTACCAAAAGGTTTTGATGTCCGCTGCTTTATAACATAGTTTTAAGTCTGGCACAGTTAGGTCACCTGCACTGGCATTTATTTTCATTAATTCCCTTGAAATTCTTTACCTTTTGGTTTTCAGGTTTACAGTGTTATTATTGTTTCTACGTCTGTAAAATAATTTCTTGGGAGTTTGCTTTGTATGACACTAAATAAGTAGATTAATTTAGGCAGTCCTGCCATTTTTATTATATTCGCTTGGCCTACCCATGAGCACTTGATATGTTTCCAACTGATTAGATCTGACTTTATTTGTGTGGGACGTGTTTTAGAGTTGTGTTCATATAGTTCCTGACTTTCCCTTAGCAGATAGATTCCCCAAAATCGTATACTATTGTTAAGATTTATGATTCACACCTCAGAATGGCTCGCTCCCACAAGACCTGAAATACCAGGTTGTATGGAAATGTTTAAGAACAATGAATTATAAAAAAGGAAAAGAGTAATGGACAGTGCACTTCTCACAGCAAAAGCACTTAAAGTATCCTATGATTCATAGAACTAGTCCAGTACAAAGATTTACATAGACTAGAGGGGAGAGAAGAAAGAATACAATGCTGATTCGGGGAAGCACCAACTTGGCCGACCTCGGGCTGGGGAACCCTGAGTCACAGCTCGGCAAGTCCCAAGCAGGAGGTTAGAGGAAGAAGGTCCTCTCCATGGGGGAGACTGCAATCTGGGTATCGAGCTATTGTGACTTAAATATCCAGTGAACCCAGGTAGCCAAATGCCAGCAGTACTGACTTCACTTTCTTGAGTGTACCCAGAAGGGGACCAGTCCTGCCCGAGTCTGTCAGGAGTGAAACTTTACTCCTGGAGTGGCTAGTTCAAGTATATGGATAACATGTCCTTGGTGGATTTGGCCAGAATCCCCCCGGAATTCTTTAAGCTATGTTTGTTCCAAGGATTATTCAGCAGCTGCAAAACAGGGGTGAATAACAGTTCACCATATTGTAACTGCCCCATGGATGTGGAGGGAAACTGAGGGGCGAGGCCTACAGAATGTTGTCCTTATCCCCATAGCTTCCATTCGGCCACAAGCCAGTTCTGGTTTCAGTGGCACAGGCTGTCCCCGCATGTGGTGTAGAGTATAGAATTCGGATCTATATGTATATTGCCTATTGATAATAGCACTGACCATACAGCAACGAGCAGCAGGGGATGGGCTATAAAAGAGAAATCTCGCTGAGCAGGAGCAGATTTACAAAAGAAATCATGCGGTGATGAGTATCAGAAGTGAGGAAATGTGAAGCTCGGTTCATTTGCCGGCCACAGTGTGCGTTGGTCTGCGATGTTCCTCGAGAGCTCTCTGATTCTTCTGGAAGGTGGATAGGACAGCTGAGAACAGAGACGAGAGGGTTAGGGGTAGGATATGGACATGGCCGTGGAGAGATCTGTAGAAGGAGAGGCAGAGGTCCATGGTAACTCCAACCGCTGCGTGAGGGGAAAAGCAGAAATCATCCCCCTGCCAGTGGAGGCACAAAACATTCACCAAAGCACCAGAAAAAGGGGCACTCACCCTCCTACGGACAGGTCAGTAACATCATGAGGGGCTCCACACATCAGCTGCGAGGAACCTTCATACACCAGAAAAGTTAGCCAGGGCACACAAAGGGAGGTCGCATAGGTTTGATGAATGGTTTCACAGACGGGGCTCCGTCCTCCTGGTGACCATTGCCCAGCAAGGCCTCGACAACAAAGAATCCAGTCATCTGAAGAAGGGGTTACGGTATCCACGTCCGTATACTGTCCTATAACATGTGCTAAAGCAAAGTAAGTGTATCAGCCGAGTAGAATAACACGAACCTGGTTCATTACAGGGGGATGGGGAACCATAAAATGTTTTTCAGGTTTTTCCCACTCAACAGTCATGCAAGGTATTATAATTACCTGACACATTCTGCTGCCTTCAAAGGCCATCCGTACTTCCGTGGTGCTCAAATCATAGAGACGCTTTAAATTCTCCTCTGTAATCACTGTCAGTAAGTGCACCCACTATGAGAACTCGTTTAATAGCCATGTTGGGACGGCTGAGGAGCCGACCCTAGTATCCCGAGGGAATCTCGATTCCTACACCGGGAGCATAGAGGCCAGTCTTTCCTGGTCCAAGTGCAGTGTCTTCTCCAGTAGCCAGGTGATATCCGGCCGCTCCTGGCGTCCCTCGATACGGAGCCAAAGGAAAGAAATCGTCATATGACCACGACTTCAAAGTCTCAGAATATGTTCACGATTCTTATTTGCGAATCGGAGGACACCATTCTAGAAAGTGGAGTGCCATCACCCACCGGGCGATTATTTAATTGCTGTAAAGCTCCAAAGAAGTTATCTTTCCCCTTAGACAATGCATTCTTACCTAACTTTTTCAGTTTTTCTTTAATAAGCCATTCATCCTCTCAATCAAGCTAGCAGCTTGTGGATGGTATGGTATGTGATATATCCATTCTATATTATGGGCCTGACAAGAGTGATCAATTTCTTTCCCTTTAAAGCGGGAACCATTTTCACTGTGAATCTGCATTGGAGAACCATAATGCAAAGTAATAATATCCAAGGTTTGACATGCGTTCGTTGGGGTTGCCCTCTTATACGCGCAGGCTATCGTTACTCCAGAATATGGGTCCACACAAGTGCAGGCATATTGACATCCCTGGCTCCTAGGTAAGGGTCCACTATAATTAATTTGCCAAATTTGTGCAGGCAGACTTCCTCTCCTCATTCCCCCCCACTATGGTATGGGGGAAAGGATTCTCTCAATATAGTTGACCCTGCACACACTGATCAATAATTTGTCTTAATACAGGAAGAAGGATAGATATTCCCCTAGCAAGGGCCCACCTGTAGGGAGCCGGGGGTCCCAAACGTCCTGCGGTAACGTGGAGCCGTCTAGCCACGGGCCAGTGTTCTTCAGACGTGTCCAGAGTGATTCGCCTGGTTCCAGTCTCGGCCAACCCATGTACGTGTGCATGATACTCGCGTTCTGGAGTGTTCTATGTGCGTCGACTAGAAAACTGAAGTGTTAGCATTTTGAGCCGGTCCCATGTGTCTTTGCACATCTCATCTCCCCAGACTTGTTTCCATACAAGTCCCAGGCTTTTTATGCCGTACAGGCATCCATGGAGTTAATCCCTTTGCCTCTGCCCAGGAATCTGGAATAGGTGACACTGTCCTCCTTTCTCTCCTTCAGTCAGCTGACACAGAGCAACCAGTGCAGCCCCTGACTGCTTCCCCCTTTTCCGGTAGTTTCAAGAGTAGCTTTGGTGATAGATTTGAGAAATGGGCTTCCAGTGGCGTTCCTGGGCTATGCATTTAGCAGGTCCGTCAGCAAAGCATGCATGTTTGTTCTGATGAGGGGAAAGTGTGTGAAACCCACCGGCGTTGCAGGAAACCAGCGAGGGTACTTCCGGAGTAGGGTTGTATTATCCAGCGGGTCAGAGGTTAGGGGAGCTTCAGCTACCTTTTCACGCAAGACCGACGCCCCTGACTTCCCAGCTTGGCCCACTTCTGTGTACACCATTTCCATTTGATAAGCTAGATTCTTGAGCACGTCCGATTCTAGGAGAGATGGGGGTGCCCAAATTCCAACTCCTACTGGGAATTTGGGGTCTCCTTATCACCTCAGGATGGATGGTTAATAGTTCTGTTTCCACCAGGGCGATAAACGGCCAGTAACCGTTGTTCAAAGGGCCTGCAGTTTGAAGCGGCATGAGGTCATTTTCTAGCCCCCAACCCCCCTGGAACCTTTTTACCTCCCTGCTTTTGCCTGAGCTCCAGTTCCTGTAATCACTTGATGCAGAGACTTGTAATTCCACTGGCCCTTCCTTTAAGGGCCCTGAAGCGAAGGCACTTTGTGTTGCTCTTTTTGCTTCATCCCAGGCTTTCTGCGCTTTTGCTCCCCATTCAAATTCTTATTTCTTTCTGGGGACTCTAGATAAAGACTGGAGTGTCTGCCCCAGATGAGGTATTGGATTCCTCCAACACGCAAACAAACCTGTACAGTTTTGAGCTTCCTGGTCAGGAGTGAGAGGAAGGAAACCTGCTATGCTTTGCTTAGCCTTAGGCAAAATTTCCCACTGTACTACATTCCACATTATCCCCAAGAATCTAACTGATTGGGGGGGGACCCTGTATTTTGGCAGGATTTGTTTCCCATCCCTCATTTTTCTCATGAGTAACTGTTCCCTGCCCAGGTTGGTCCACTGATTCTTGATCCATTCCTTGCATCATTATTTCCTCTATGCAGTGGGTTAAATGTATTTTATCAAGTTTTAGCTCATCTAGATGTCCCGCCATGACCCTGTGGCAGATGGTAGGGCTACGTGTATGGCCCTGGGGCGGGCGAGTAAAAGTGGACTGTCGCCCTTGCCACGTCAAAGCAGATTGGTCCCATCGAGCAGGATCTATGGGAATGGGGAAGAAGGCATTAGTCGGATCAGTTACTGCATAGCAGCACCCTGGCTGTGTTTGGATAGTTCCTGTTAAGGTAATGGGGTCTGGACCTGCTGCCTATAATCATAATTATAATTATTCAGTTGCCTGTAACGTACTGTCATTCTCCAAGACCCGTCTGACTTCCGAACTGGCCGGATTGGACTATCTCATTGGGCGCTGGTAGCGACCAACACCCCCGCTGCCCCGTACTCCTCAATAGCACAAGTTACTTCTTCCTGTCCCCCGGGATTCGATACTGCCTCAATGCAGTCTCTGTTGAGGGTATTGGGAACTGAACGGGGGCATAGGAAGGTTGCCGGATGCTACTGAAGCAGTGTCTACTTTTCTTTCAGCAAACTGATACCATCCCTCTGGGGGTCGGGTAGTCTCGGAATATCTATATCTATTCTGGCATCGGTCCGGTTACCACGGGCCATTCTCGCTTTGGGGATTGTCCAGTTTTCATTTGGAGATCAGTTTGAAGTGCTTTAACTAGTCATGGACCCACTTCCAACACCACATACCAAGATAAAGTCAAAATGGGTTCATGATTCAGTCATTAAGAAGGATATTAGAAGCAAATTAGAAAAACAAAGGATAATCTACCTCTCAGATCTGTGAAGAAGGAAGGAATTTGTGGTCAAGGAACTACTGGGATATAATATTGAATGTAAATTATTGTAATTGAATACCAAATTGGTTATAATAAGTTAAAAAGATTGTGTATAAACAAAATAAATGAAGACAATTAGAAAGCATGCAGTAAATAGGGAAAAACTATAACATCCACGGGTTCTCATAAAAGCCTCATTTCTAGAATATATAGAGAATTGATTCAAATCTATAAGAATTCAAGCCATTCTCCAGTAGATAAATGGTCAAAGGATATGAATGATTTTCAGATGAAGAAAGTAAAACCATTTCTGGTCATATAAAAAATGCTCTAAATCAGTATTGTTCAGAGAAGTGCAAATTAAGACAAAATCGAGTTACCACCGCGGACCTCTCAGATTGGCTAAGAGGACAAGAAAAGACAATGACAAATGTTGAAGTAGATGAGAGAAAGCTGGGACACTAAAACATTGTTGATGGAGTTGTGAACTGACCCAATCATTCTTGAGAGAAATTTGGAGCTATATCCAAAGAGTTATCAAACTGTGCATACCCTTTGACCCAGCAGGGTTCCTATTGGGCCTATATCCCAAAGAGATCTTAAAAAGAGGGAAAGAGATCCCATGTGCAAAAAAGTTAGTGGCAGCCCTCTTTGTAGTGGCAAGGAACTGGAAACTGAGTGGATGCCCATCAGCTGGGGAATGGCTGAGTAAGTTATGGTATATGAAAGTAATTGCATATGATTGTTGCATAAGACATGATAAAAAAATGATTTCAGAAAGGCCTGGAGAGACTTAGATGAACTGATACTAGTAAAGTGACAAGAACCCAGAGAATACTGTACACAGCAGCAGCAAGATCATACAATGGTCACTTCTAAGGGACATGGCTGTTTTCCATAATGACGTGATTCAGGGAGGTTCCAGTCGTCTTGCGATGAAGAGAGCTATCTTCTCCCCAAGAGAGAGGACTGTGGGAACTGGGTGTGGGTCACAATATGGTATTGTCACTTTTTTTGCTTACATTTTGTTTTCATTTTCATCTTCTTTTTCATTGGATGTGATTTTCCTTTTGCAACATAACGGTGCAACTATGTGGAAAAGAATGTCACATGTTCAACGTCTGTTGGATTAGTTGCCATCTAGGGGAGGTGGGGGGAAAAGAAGGGTGAAAACAATTTGGAACACGAGGTTCTGCAAGGGTGAATGTTGAAAACTATCATGTGTATGTTTTGAAAATAAAATGCGTTTACAGAATAGAGAGGTAGAACGGGACAAGGGAGTCCCTAGACAAGGGAGGTAGATAAGTGGAACAGATTTGCAAGGGAGAATAAGAAATAGTGTTGCACAAAGAACTAATGTATCATAAAGTAGAAAAAAATAAATTTAGTTAAGAATGCTTTTTTTTTCAATAAAAACTCAGAAAACTGGAAAGCATCCTGGGAGAAATTAGACTTAGACCAATACTTTATACTATATTTTAACTAGATATTTCACCTTGATATTTAAGATCATATCATTAACAAGTTAGAAGAGAAACAAATCATGTACCTCTCACAGGTATGGATAAGACTGACCCTTAACCTTAACAAGGGAGAGAAGGAATCATAAAAAATAAAATGCATAAACTATGATTACATGAAAGTGAACAGTTAGACAAAAATTAATTTACCTAGGATAAAAAAGGAAGCTGTTAAAATGAAAAAAAAAACTCTTTGTATCACGTGTCTTTGAGGTTAAGTCTTTCTGGTTCTTGAGAATCCACAGATATACCCAGAATGTGTCAGTAGCCCAACTTTCCCTCATGTGGGACTTCCACATGAAAACAGCCTTTGCTCTCCTCCCGTCTCCTTGGACTCTTTAGCACCTGAGGAAAGAAGGCTTGTGCCTGCTACCCTGGAGAAAGATAATTATTTTTTTTTACAAAATCTCTCTCTGTACAAAGGGCCCTTTCACTTTTTACAGGTGAAACAAATCAGTATAGAATGGTTTATTAAGGGCCTACTGTGTGTCAAGAAAGAAAAGGAGAATAGTATAGAGGGCTGGCTTTAGACTCAGAGGGACTCGGTTCAAGTCCTGTCTCCGACTCCCGTCTCTGACTTGTACTCTCTTTGTAGCCCTGGACAAACGGCTCAACCTTTCAATGCTTTAGGAAACTATAAAGGGTTTTCCAAAAAGTCTTGGGGAAGTTTGAAGACAATAAAATTTAAAACAGGGGCAGCTGAATGGCACCATGTACAGCCCTGGTCCTGAAGTCAGGAGGGTCTGAGTTCTAACCTGACCTCAGATACTTGACTCTTACTGGCTGTGTGATCCTGAACAAGTCATGTAACCTTCCTGTCTCAGCCTGGTTCTCCAGCTGATGTTTCCAGAGCATTTTGGAGTCCTTTGCTGAAAATTCCCGACAGATCTGTTATCTCCGGGAGATCCGGCCTCCTCTGCCCAAGCTCCATTCCTGTGGAGGAAGGCATCTCACAGAGGTAGGATGTGGAACCCAGGGACAGAAAATGACTTGGGCAGGTATAGACCCGGGAATGTGGCTCTAGAGCTGCGATCAGGGGCTGAGGAGTCCAACTACCTCATTTGAGAGGAGCAAACTGATGTCCATAGAAGGTCACTGATTTGCTGGCAGTGACACAGACGTGGCAGAGGCTACATGTGAAACCCTTTATCTCTAACTCTCAATCAAGTGTCCGTTCCACAGTACCCACCCCCTGCCACTTGCCTTTCCTGAGCCCCGCCAGTCTGTCCTTGTACAGAATATGGTTTTAAGAAGCATTTTCTCATTTGGTGATCTGGTCCACACTGATACAAAGGCAAGGCGAAAGGGGAGGAGAAGGAAGGAGCGAGCCCCTTGGCTCTGGGAGCTGAGTCGGATCAGCACCTGTGGAGGCCGGCCAGTCCTGCTGTCCCAGTGTCTACCTCTTCTCCTCCTCCCCAACAGAGGGCTCTTGGATGGGCTGGTTATCTAATAACATTAACAGTTATTTTACTAAGGGACAACCTAGCCTAGCCCTGGGCAGAACAGGCAGTACACAGGCACCCAACAAATGATGTTTCCCTCCTGAAGTGAATCGGTTCAAAACAAGAGATAAAAAACATCAAACTCAGAGTTGGTTCTTTAGCTATTCAGCATTTCCTTACCTTTTTTGGGCCTAAGAACATATTTTCCTGTTGGCTCGGCTCTTCCACACAGACAACATCTTTATCATTTGTGTTCTTAGTTGATTCTGAAATACAAGAAAATCTTCGGGCCTTCAGCCCCTGAATCTAGGGTGAAGGCTTTTTGTTTGTTTTTTTTGTACAATGTCCCTTCATCAAGAAATCTTTAGATGCAAAATTAACACCAGAACATGACACTTTTGGTGAAGTTCACAGCAGCTCTTTTCTAATTATGGCAGATTCACTATCATTGGTTTTGTGGGATTTAGAGACTGGAAAACAGGTGGCAAATGGCATCCTAATCAATGTTTTTTGTCATTTTCTTCTCATAGTATAGCAGAACTATGAAAAATGGGAATTTGTTCCCCTCAGCAGTGTCACAACTTGGACTCACTTGTAATGGACAATTGGTTTTTTGGTCCTTTATCATGTCACTTGGGATCATGTCGATTCTTTCTCTCTGAATTTGGGAGTGGCTAAGAAAGAAATAATGTATTGAGTCCGATTTTGCAGACTGAATTTATTCTAAGAGTAGGAGAACAATATGGTGCCAGGTTACCTGAGCCCCTTTGGGCTTATGTGAGTATTATTCAATCTAGGCAGTGTATCCAGAGAAAGAAAGGAACCATCTGTAACAAGCCAACTTAATCCAAGGTCAGTAAACTTTTGCCTTTTAATATTCCATTATATTCATGTTGTTTATTTGGCTACCAGTGCTAGCTATCAAAGGGAGTAAGCCCTCGCCCATTCCCGCTGTATTCCAGGATCTTCTCTTAAGAGGAACTGGGACTTGTAATCCATAGGTTTGACAAGGGTATAGACACGGTTTCTAAGTGTTTATGTGACAGCATACTTACAGAAGGTCTCAATAACCTTTCCTGAGGGAGTGATGATTGTGTTTAACCTGCCGATATCCATCATCGTCCAAGTTGTCCCGTAAAGCGTTTCCTACCTGTCCTTTCAGTAAAAGTTCTGGGCAAAGGCCTCCCTTTGCCACACACAGTACCAGGTCATGGGCAGAAAACCCAGGAGTTCAGTTCGGGCTCACAGGCATCTACACGGAACTTTGTATTTGGGGGAAATTGTTTTTCCCTTAAAATTCCAAAAAGGAATGAATTGATCTGAAATTGACCACTTGGGATGAGAGATATGAGACAGCAGGATCTGCTAGATACACCCCTAACCTTGGAGTCAGGAAGACTTGACTTCAAATCCTGCCTCAGACATTTCCCAGCCTCTTCATCTCAGGCAAATCTCTTCATCTTCCTCGGTCTCTGTCAAATGAAGGAGAGGACTAGATGGCCTCCAGGATTTCCTCTGGGCCCAAGTCTGTGAGTTCAGAGATGAGGGAAATAAGGCAAGAGGTCACTGAAAGGCAACAGGAACAGCTCTTTTCATCATGGAAAGCCACAGTGGGACAGAGATGGAGAACACAGCCCATTTGTAAGAAGACTACATTGGAGGGAAAGGAGCCAGATTCAAATCCCAGTTTGACGTCTTACTACAAAGACCACAGCAGTTGCCTCCCTTTATAAATGAGGTAATATTTGATTAAGTAATACAGCAATGTCTTCCATAAGCCCTGGACACTTAGACAAATAGTCCTTTGCATGCTTGCTTTAATAAATAGTTTTGATTAACAAATCCTCTTTAGGCCCACTTCTGACTCGTATTTTCCAAGTTCCTTTCAAAGTGAAGAACTATCATTACAATGATTCGGCTGTTTTCCTTGAGTTCATTTCTTCTGAGATTTGCCCTTGCGGTTGGGCCATGGGCCCATGAGGACTGAAATCCCCTCGGGGCCGTCCCCACTTCTGGGTGATCTAATTCTGGGTGCGGTGACTTTCATGGGGTAAAGAATATAACAGGAAATCAGAGCAGGGCAGATTTAACCTGAATTCCCGCTGATGAGGAAAGAATCCGTCACTGCCCTTCCCTCCCCCAACTGCCCCTTCCTTTGGACTCCATTCTGCTCCCTCCACGCTGGCTCAGTGGCTGCTGAGTGGGTCCTCTGAGTGAAAATCTAGAAAATCTGGGATTTAAAATGAGCCAAAGTGCAATACCAGGCTTTGGACACCGGATGGCAGAGTGAATGTGTAATATCGGAGCCGGCCACAAGACGGCGCGCCTATTCTTAAGTTTCCCTGTTGTTCCGACTTTGGACAGCAGATGTCAGCACGAGACCGTGTTATTTTTTCAAAATAGCAATTAATCCACGAAAAAGCATTAATTTGGCGCCTTTTCTTTGCCAGGCTCTTCACTGAGTGCTGGGAACGCAAAGACAAAAATGAAACAGTCCCCGTTTTCAAGGATTTCATATGTAAATGCGTATTATCTCTACCTATCTGTGTGTCTTTCTGTCTCTGTCTTTCTTCTATTTTTGTATCTGTGTCTTTATTGCTCTGTCTGTTTCTCTCTCTCTCTATTTGTCTCTTTGTCTCTTTTTCTGTCTCTTCTCTCTCTCTCTCTCATCTGTCTCTGTTTTTCTCTTTCTCTGTGTTTGTGTATGTCTTTCTGTCTCTGTATCTCTCTATTGCTGAGTCTCTCCATCTTTGTCTCTGTGTGTATCTCTGTCCCCTGTCTCTCTGTCCTTGTCCCTCTGTCTTTTTCTCTTTGGTTCTCTGTCCATGTAACTCTCAGTCTCTGTCTCTGTCTCTTTACACCTGACTTTCTCCCGTCTGTCTCTTTTTCTTTGTCTCTGGCTCTATCTGTGTGTGTGTGTGTGTGTGTGTGTGTGTGTGTGTGTGTGTGTGTGTGTGTCTGTCACCTCTCTCTCTCTCTCTTTGTCTCTGTCTCTCTCTGCCTTGAACTGTCTCTCTCTGTGTGTCTATCTCTCTTTTTGTATTGCCTCTCTCTCTGCCTTGGTGTCTCTCTGTCTCTCTGTCTCTCTCATCTGTCTCTGTTTTTCTCGTTCTCTGTGTTTGTGTGTGTGTCTTTCTGTCTCTGTATCTCTCTATTGCTGAGTCTCTCCATCTCTGTCACTGTGTGTGTATCTCTGTCCCCTGTCTCTCTGTCCTTGTCCCTCTGTCTTTCTCTCTTTCTCTTTGGTTCTCTGTCCATGTAACTCTCAGTCTCTGTCTCTGTCTCTTTACACCTGACTTTCTCCCGTCTGTCTCTTTTTCTTTGTCTCTGGCTCTATCTGTGTGTGTGTGTGTGTGTGTGTGTGTGTGTGTGTGTGTGTGTGACCTCTCTCTCTCTCTCTCTTTCTCTGTCTCTGTCTCTCTCTGCCTTGATCTGTCTTTCTCTGTGTGTCTATCTCTCTTTTTGTATTGTCTCTCTCTCTCTGCCTTGGTGTCTCTCTGTCTCTCTCTCTTTCTCTCTCTCTCTGTCTCTAGCTCTATCTCTGTCTCTCTTTCTCTACATCTGTCTCTCTCTGACTTTCTCTCTCTTTTTCCTTCTATGTCTCTCTGTCTCTTTCTCTTTCTCGGTGTGCAGGAGAACCATGGGTAAGAAACAGCAAATATTGTAGTTGGGTAGGATTTACAGAGAGGTGTCAAGAACCAGAAAATTGTAAAGCTTTGAATGGGCCAGGTTTTAAATGACGTGAAATACCACCAAGGGAATTTTATATTTCATCTTGGAAGTAATGGGGAGCCCCTGCAGTTCATCTGATATCATCAGAGCTGCCCTTTAGGAAGATCATTTGCCTGCTGAGCCTCTCCTGGATTTGGTGTAGAGAGAGATGTTAGACAGTATGGGCAACTAGAAAGCCTCACACCAGTCCAAGAAAGAGGAGATGAGGGTCTGAACCGGGGAGGTTTTGGGTGAGAGAAGTAACAAGATGGGGCAACGGGTTGGATTTGTGCAAAGAGTGAGAAAGAAAAGTGGAGGATTTTGAAGTTAAGGGGGTGGGGCTGGGAAAATGCTGAGGGGAAGCCCGATGGTGAAGATGTAAAAGTAATGGACGTGAAGATTACCGGCATCCTGGAACAGTCATGGTGGTAGTGACACGGCTTCGAGCGAGGCAGGGATTCTGGGAATGCGATGGCGATGATGGGTGTGTGCAGGGCCGGGGGATTCACAGTGAGAGCAGAGATGGAAAAGTCTGACTGGGAAGCCACCTGTTGGGATAAGAATACGATATTCCTGGGGGTGAGAGAGTAATGATGGCGGGCCTCTTGTTCCAGGGCTGACTGTTTCAATATCAGTATCAGTTGGGGTAGATATGTCACAGTACTGATGATGGTGAGAGTATGGCAATGACAGTAGAGGTGGGAAAGTGACCCAAGTACCAATATTTGGCTTGTGACTGATTATGGTGACGTGACCACATATTGGGCAGCAGCAAATCAAGGTGTCCTAGATGAAGAGCTGTCCCTGAAGCTGGAAGCCTAGAGGCAACTTCCTCCTGTGGTATACACTGCTTCTATGAACCTTTCAATTCTCCTAGTAATTCTTGAACTCAGGACTGCAGAACTATGCTGAGGCACAGGGTTGTGTAACTGGGGAGGGCCCTCTAAGTAAGCACTCTGTTATTAGAATACTTTGAAGACAGCGGAAAAGTTCGTTGGGGGTTTCAGAATCGCTCCTAATTGTTCTGCTGTAGCGATACGTTCTCGGTGCATCTTTATTAAAAGATGCTCATTGACACGTAATGGACGTAATTTAGCACTGTACCGTATAGAACCTTCCTGACGAAACCATGAGTGGAAGGTCTGGGCTTTAAAAGTTGGAGCACTCATTTACTGAATCCCTTTCATTTTGAAGAACATAAACTCTTTCAGCTGATAGGAAAATCCACAAGATGTTACTATTTTATGAAGGTAAGAAGGCTCACATTCTGTGGAAATGTTTGGCTGCAGATGAGAAGACGTACATCTCTTTCACAGTTTTGACTATCAGTGTGAAATATGGTTTAAAGCTGAAAAAACCCCAACAGAACACTCATTTCTGTTCAAAGTCATGTAAAGTGTGGGCACAGAGGGTCGCTTTGGATTGCATAAAACTCATCTGTCCATGGCCAATGGCAAGCGCCACATGCAATGGGAGTATATTAGCATCTCTCCCTATACATTCACCTGCGTGTCATGGCATCACTGCCCAGATATCAGGCTCTTCGGGGGATGAAACACAGGGTGTGCCAGTAGCCAAATTTTCCCTCATGTGGGACTACCACATGCAAACAGCCTTTTCTCTCCTCCTGTCTCCCTTGGGCTCTTTACCACCTGTGGAAGCAGGCTTGTGCTTTCTACCCCTGGAGAGAATTATTATTATTATTTTACAAAATCTCTTTGAGCACAAAGGGCCCTTTCACTTTTTGCATGTAAAATAATCCAATAAATCAATACAGAATGGTTTATTGTCTACTGAGGCACTTCATTTGCATTTTGTTTCATTAATTCCCTTGAAATTCTTGACCTTTTATTCTTCTATATGAATTTTGTTATTATTGTTTTTTAGCTCTGTGAGATACTGTTTTAGGAGTTTGTTTGTGGTATGGCACTAAATAAGTGGATTAATTTAGCCAGTATTGTCATTTTTATTATATTTGCTCTGCCTACTCATGAACACCCAATATTTTTCCAACTGATTAGATCTGATTTTATTTGTGTGGAAACTGTTTTGGAGTTGTGTTCATATATTTCCTGTCTTTCCCTTGTCAGACAGATTCCCAAATATTTGATACTATCGAGAGTTATTTTAATTAGAATTTCTCTTTGTATCTCTTGCTACTGGCATTTATCGGTAACATATAAAAATGCTGAAGATTTATATGGATTTATTGTGTATTCTGCAACTTTGCTAAAGCTGTGAAGAATTGTTTCTGGTAGTTTTTTACTTGTCTTTTTAGGATTCTCTAAGTTACCATGATATCCTCTTCAGAGAGTGATAATTTGATTTTCTCATTACCTACTCTAATTCCTTTAATTTCTTTTTCTTGTCTTATCACCAAAGCTAACATTTCTAATACAATATTGAATAGTAATGATGATGATGGGCAATCTTGTTTCACCCCGGATCGCAATGGGAAATGGTTCTAGTTTGTCCCCTTTAGCTATGATGCTTGTTGATGGTTTTAGATAAATGCTACTGATCATTTTTTTAAACTTTTTATTTTCAAGTCCTGTGCATGTATAATTTTTCAACATTGACTCTTTCACATTCTTGTGTTTCAGATTTTCCCCTCCTTCCCCTACCTCCTCCCCTAGATGGCAAGCAATCCAGTATGGGTTATTGATGTTAAAATATATGTTAAATCCAATATGTGTAAACATATTTATACAATTCTCTTGTTGCACAAGAAAAATTTGATCAAAAAGGAAAGTAAATGAGTACAAAACAAAATGCAAGTGAACAACAACAAAAAGAGTGAGAGTGTTATGTTTTGATCCACATTCAGTTCCCACAGTCCCCTCTCTGGGTGCAGATGGCTCTCTTCATCACAAGATTATTGAAACTGGCATCAGTCATCTCTTTTTTGGAAAGAGCCACATTCACCAGAATTGATTGTCGTATAATATCGTTGTTGTTGTGACCAATGATCTCCTGGTTCTGCTCATTTCACTTCTTGTCAGTTCATGAAAGTCTCTCCAGGCCTCTCTAAAATTATCCTTCTGGTCATATCTTATAGAACAATCATATTCTATAACATTCATAGACCATAATTTATTCAGCCATTCTCCAACTGATGGGCATGGACTAGGTTTCCAGTTCCTTGCTACTACAAAAAGGGCTGCCACAAACATTTTGGCACATGTGGGTCCCTATTTTAAGATATCTTTCAGATATAAGCCCAGTAGAAACGCTGCTGAGTCAAAGGGTATGCAGAGTTTGACAGCCCTTTGGGCATCGTTTCAAATCACTCTGCAGAATGGGTGGATCCATTCACAATTCCACCAACAATATATCAGTGTCCCAGTTTTCCCACATCCCCTCCAACATTCGTCAGTATCATATTTCTGTCATCTTAGCCAATCTCACAGGTGTGTGTAGTTGTGTCCCAACTTAATTTGCACTTCTCTGATCAATAGTGATTTAGAGCATCTTTTCATATGATTAGAAATGTTTTTTATTTCTTCCTATGAAAACTGTGTGTTCGTATCCTTTGACCGTTTGTCAGTTGGAGAATGGCTTGTATTCTGATAAATTTGAATCAATTCTCTATGTTTTAGAAAGGAAGTCTTTATCAGAACCCTTAAAGGTAAAAATGTTTTCCCTAAGTATTGTTTCCCTTCTAATCGTGTCTGCATTAGTTTTGTTTGTACAAAAATTTTTAACTTGATATAATCAAAACTATCTACTAGGTATTCACTTACCAGTTTCAGTTCTTCTTGGGACACCGATTCCTTCCTTCTTCACAGATCTGAGAGGCAAACTATGCTGTGTTCTTCTAATTTGCTTATAATATCACTCTTTTGACTTCATCTTACCTATGTGGTGTTAGGTGTGGGTCCCTGGCTAGTTTCTGCCATACTAGTTTGCAATGTTCCCAGAAAAACTCTGGAATATATTTTGTCATATAGTGAGTTCTTATCCCAAAAGCTGGGATCCTTGGGTTTGTCAAACACTAGATTGCTATAGCTATTGACTATTTTGTCCTCTGATCCTAATCTATTCCACTGTCTGAGTACTCGATTTCTGAGCCAGGACCAAATGTTTTTTTTTTTAAACAAAAAATTTTAATAGGCATATGTTAAAAATTAAGATAATACAAAATTGTTAATAGGCACACATTAAAATTAATATATAACATATAACACAAGGTTGTTAATAGGCACATATTAAAATTAACACATAATATATAACATAAAAGTGTTAATAGACACATATTAAAATAAACATATATAACACAGAGATTGCTAATAGGCATATTAATAAGGGCATTTTGGGTGGCACAGTGGCTAGAAGGCTGGTCCTGGCATCAGGAAAACTTCTCTCTGGTTGTTGCTCAGTTGTGGCAGCCTTGTCCAGCCCTTGTTGTCCCCATTTGGCCTTTTCTTGGCAGAGATCTTCCCTAGTGGATCCAGTGGATCCACTTTGTCAGAGGTAAAATGACTTGTCCAGGGCTAGGCAGGATGTGAGGCTAGATTTGAATTCAGTTCTTCTTGACTCCAGGTCCTGTGCTCTATCTCTTTTTTTTTTCTTTGTGAGTGGGTTGGGGAGGAGACATTTATTTGGTCACCCCAAATACAGGATTTGGAGGCACAGGAGTCAAGGGCATGTTACGGTGTGCCTGATCATGGGAAGCACTATGGCAAGTGAAAAGAACATCGACTCTGAAGATAGAGGACTTGAATGAAACACTTGAGTCTTGCAGTGTATCCTTCAATTTCTCATCTTTGTTGAAGTAGTTGTAGGAGGAGTTGGGTTGAACTGTATTCTCTTACTTTACTATGTTGTCTAGTTTCTCCTTTTTCTACTTCTCTTGATTCCTGTTGTTGGAGATCAAATTTTTTTTTTAAGTCTGGTTTTTTCCTTAGAAACAGATGGAATTCCTCTGTTTCACTAAATGTCCATCTTCTTCCGTGGAAAAAAATACTCAGCTTAGCTGGGTAGTTTATTCTTGGCTGCATTCCAAGTTCTTTTGCCTTTCGGAATATCTGATTCCAGGCCCTTCGATTCTTTAATGTTGAGGCAGCCAGATCTTGCGTGACCCTTATTGTGGCACCTTGGTATTTGAACTGTTTTTTCCTGGCTGCTTGTAAAATTTTTTCTTTAGTCAGAAAATTCTGAAGTTTGGCCACAATATTCCTCGGAGTCTTTATTTTAGGGTCTTTTTTCAGAAGGTGTTCGATGAATTCTTTCAATGCCTATTTTCCCTTCTGGTTCTATTACTTCTGGCAGTTCTCTTGATGATTTCCTGTAAAATAGTATCTAGGCTCTTTTTTTTCATCATAATTTTCTGGTAGTCCGATGATCCTCAGGTTATCTCTCCTAGATCTATTTTCCAGGTCTGTTGTTTTACCAAGAAAATATTTGACATTTTTTTCCAATCTTTCATTTTTTTTTGGTTTTGCTGGACTGATTCTTGATGTCTCAATGAATCAGTCATTTTTATTTGTTCAGTTCTGATTTTTAGTGAGTTATTTTCTTCATTAGCTTTTTTTACTTCTTTTTGTATATGTCCAATTGAGTTGTTTTGCTCTATGGAATTTTTTCCCATTTCACTAATTTTTTTTTTAGTGAGTTATTTTCTTTTTCCAATTCGCAAATTCTGTTTCCCTGCACTTCTTGGGAGTTTTTTATCTTTTCCAATTCACATTTTATGAAGTTGTTGCTCTCTTGCATAGCTTCTCTTTCCTTTCCCCATTTCTCTTCTAGTTCTCTTTTAAGGTTTTAATAGTCTCTTCTAGGAGAGCCTTTTTGTACTGGAGACCAATAATTGTCTGGAGACTGTCTGCTATTAGTCTCTTCAGGGTTGAAAAGCTGTTCTTTTTCTGTGTAGAAACTATCAATCGTTCTTTTGATTTTTTTACTCATTTTGTTAAAGACTGTAAGGTTTGCCTTCAGAGCCAGGAGGTTACCAGCTAGGACCAAATGGTTTTGATGACCATTGCTTTGTAATATAGTTTTAGGTCTGGTAAAAAGACCTAAACTTTTAGGTCGGAGCCACCTTCACTGGCATTTTTTTTTCATTAATTCCCTTGAAATTCTTGACATTTTATTATTTGGGGTGAACTTTGTTCTTATTTTTCTAGATCTGTAAAATAATTTCTTGGGAACTTGATTGATATGGCACTAAATAAATGAATTGACTTAGACAGTATTGTCATTTTTATTATATTTGCTCAGCCTATCCATGAGCTCTTGACATTTTTCCGACTGATTACATCTGATTTTATTTGTGTGGAATATGTTTTGTAGTTGTGTTCACATAGTCCCTGACTTTCTCTTGACAGAAAGATTCCCCAAATTTTATACTATCAACAGTTATTCTGAGGGGAATTTCCTTTTGTATATCTCGCTTCTGGACTTTGTAATATATAAAAATGCTGATGATTTAAGTGGATTTATTTTGTATCCTACAATTTTGCTAAAGTTGTGGATTATTTCTAATAGTTTTTTAGATGATTCTCTAGGGTTCTGTAAGTATACCATCGTATCATCTGCAAAGAGTGATCATTTGGTTTCTTCATTACCTATTCTAATTGCTTTAATCTCTTTTTCTTCTCTTATTGTCAAAGCTTACATTTCTAATACAATATTGAATAGTTATGGTGATAGTGGGCAACCTTGTTTCACTCCTGATCTTATTGGTAATGTTCTGTTTTGCCCCCATTACATATGATGCTTGCTGATGGATTTAAATAAGTGCTCATGACTATTTTAAGGAAAAGTTCATTTATTGCTATACTCTCTAGTATTTTTAGTAGGAATGAGTGTTGGATTTTATCAAATGATTTTTTTTGTATTTATTGAGATGATCATGTTGTTTTTATCGCTTTGGTTATTGATATATGTTGGAATCTTTACAAACTGCTAACTAATTAGAGTTGATCTAATCTTACAAGAAGATGTTTTGGGAAAGATTTATATCCTGCATGTCTACTCACATAGTGGACTTCCAGGTCCTATTTTTGATAGAAATTCAAAGGCAGATAGCCTTTTAACTATGTTGGCCAGTATGCCTTTATCACTCTCCAACTTTTGGGCATCCACTCTCATTCCAATTCCTTGCCACTACAAAAAGAATTGTTAAAATATTTTTATACATGTGGGTGGTTTTCTCTTTTTCATGATCTTGTTGGGATACAGACACAGTAGATCCACTGCTGGATGCACAGTTTTGATAGCTTTTTCCTCATAGTTCCAAATTGCTCTCCAGAATGGTTGGATCAATTTACAACTCCACCAAAAATGTATCCGTGTCCCAGTTTTCCACTTCCTCTCCAACATTTATCATTTTCTTTTCATGTCATCTTAGCCAATCTGTAAGATGTGAAGTGGCACTGC
>NC_067404.1:10168002-10202997 GCF_016432865.1 Antechinus flavipes
GGCATAAACTGAAGGCAAGCAACATCAGCACAACAGAGTAAAGCAGGCAGCTCACAGCTAAGCAGACTGAAGTGGGGTAGGGTATGAACTCAGACCTTTTTTCCTCAGAAAAATGGGAAAAGGAAAGAGAAGCTTAGCAAGAGAGTCTGGATAAGTGATCCCACTCATTTAAAGATAGAATGGATAAAGAAATCAAATCCTTGAAAAACAGAATTTATACCTTCTGAATCCAATTCTCCCTATGCAACAAGAGAACTGTTCGGTTCTGCAAACATATAGTGTATCTAGATATACTGCAACATATCCAACATATAAAGGACTGCTTGCCACTAGGGGAGGGGGTGGAGGGAGGAGGGCAAAAAAAATCGGAACAGAAACGAGTGTCAATATAAAGTAATTATTAAATAAAAATTAAAAAAAAAAGAAAAAAAAAAAGAAAAACAAGTTCATCAATGAACCCAAAATAGATAATTTTGATAATATTAAGTTAAAAAGTTTTGTACCAAAAAAAGTAATGCAGACAACATTAGCAAGGAAGCAATACATTGGGAAAACATTTTTACCTTTAAGGGTTCTGATAAAGGCCTCAATTCTAAAATATATTAAGAACTGATACAAATTTATCAGAATCCAAGCCATTCTCCAATTGATAGTCAAAGGATATAGACAGACATTTAAGATGAAGAAATAAAACGATTTCTAGTTATATGAAAAGATACTCTAAATCACTATTGGTTAGAGAATTGCAAATTAAGACACCTCTGAGACACCACTACACACACTGAGATTGGCTAACATGACAGGATATATGATAATGAAGAATGTTGGAGGGCATATGGGGAACCTGGGACACTGATACATTGTTGGTGGAACTGTAAAGACTCCAACCATTCTGGAGAGCAATTTGGAACTATGCCAAAGGGGTATCAAACTGTCCATTTCCTCTGACCCAGCAGGGTTTCTATTGGCTTATATACCAAAGCAGGGGTGCTCAAACTGTGGTCTGCAGCCAGATGCGTCTGTTGAGGATGTTTATGCGGCCCGTGGGGTTATAGCAAAATCAGACCAGAAGTTACATTTGACCTAAACTCGTGTTAGCAACGCACACTTCTGGCACTGGGCTGAGGTGGAGACAGGGTGTGAGGCGATACCGAGGTGAGGTGAGTTCCCAGGCCAGGGTGTATGGTGGGGGGCAGGGAGAGAGTTTCAGGACCTACAATTACACGGGGATTGAAGAAATGGGAGACAATCTGCATCAGCATTTGCAAAACTCCATAAAAAAAATTTCATATTTTTCCTCGGCACTCGACAAAAGCAATGATATTTGTGATTCTGCACAACTTCTAATTTTTATTCATGAGATGAATGATTATTTTGAAGTCAGAGAAGAGCTTGCTGCACTGTAAAGCATCAAAGGAACAACTACAGGAGAGGATATCTATGAAAAGGTTTGCCAAACTATGAATGGTTTCGAGCTGGACTGGGCTACACTAGCCAGCGGGACAACTGATGGTGCTCCTAGCATGGTGGGGTCTAAGAAAGGAGTAATTGCTCACATTAAGCAAGAGATGGACAAACATAACCATTCTCATCCGATAGCCACACTGCCTCATCCACCAATAAGCGCTGTGTAGTAAGTCACTGAAGTGGGACTCTGGTATAAAAATTGTGGTATCTTGTGTTAACTTCATTAGAGCTAATGACTAAATCACAGACAACTTCAGGAATTTCTGTCTGAGCTAAATGTTGAGTAGGAAGATGTTCTATATCACACAGAAGTCGATTGGCTGAGTCGAGGGAGAGTTTTGAAATGTTTCTATGACTTACTTCCACAGATTACAACTTTTCTGCTTTCAAAAAACAAAGAAGTACCAGACCTCAATGATGCACAATGGAAATGGCACCTTGCCTTTCTGACAGATGTAACAGAGCTACTCAACAATTTCCATATGCAACTTCAAGGAAAGGGGAAGCTCATCTGTGATATGCAATCACATGTCAAGACATTTGACGTAAAATTAGGCCTCTTCATCAAACAAGTGAAGGAGGAAAACTTCTGCCATCTCCCCACAACTCAAAATCTTTTAGCGGAAAAACTGCTGATTGCATTCCCAAAAAAGCATGTGTGGATTCACTGGAAAAATTGCAAGAGGAGTTCCAATTTAGATTTAAAGAGCTTCATTTCCATGAACAGGACATATAGCTTTTCCGTAACCCATTTTCTATTGACATTGAAAATATGGATACAATTTACCAAATGGAACTGGCTGAACTGCAGAATTGTGATTCTCTGAAAGACGCATTCAAGTCAAGCAGCCTTCATAATTTCTATGCATCTCTCCCCTCTGAGACATATCCTCATCTCAGGAACCATGCACTCAAAATGGCAACCATCTTTGGCAGCACTTATGTCTGCGAACAGACTTTTTCTAGAATGAAACATCTGAAATCTCCAACCAGATAGAGACTAATGGATGCACACTTGCATCACTTGTTACAACTAGCAGTGACAAATATGGAACCAGACATTGACCATCTCATTAGCCAAAAGCAGGCCTATAGTTCCCACTGAAATACTGGTAAGTTTGTTGAATTAACTTTACTTCATTTTAAATACTGTATTTGTTCCCATTTCAAAATAATATATATGCAGCGTACATAGGAATTTGTCCATAGTTTTTGTTTTTACTATAGTCCGGCCCTCCAACAGTCTGAGGGACAGTGAACTGGTCTCCTATTTAAAAAGTTTGAGGATGCCTGTACCAAAGACATCTTAAAGGAAGGAAAGGAACCCACATATGCAAAAATGTTTGTGGCAGCTCTTTTCGTAGTGGCAAGGAACTGGAAACTGAGTGGACGCCCATCAGTCAGGGAATGGCTGAATAAGTTAGGATATACAAAGGCAATGGAATAAGACTTTTTATGAAATGATGAGAAGGATGATTTCAGAGAGGCTGGCAGAGACTTACATGAACTGATACCAAGTGAAATGCGTAGAACCATGGGATCATTGTACACAGCAGCAGCAAGATTATATGATCATCAATTCTGATGGACGTGGCTCTTTTCAACAGCGAGATGATTCAGGCCAGTTTCAATGCTCTTGTGATGACAAGAGCCGACTATACCCAGAGAGAGAGAACTGTGGGAACTGGGTGTGGATCACAATATAGTGTTGTCACTTTTTTGTTGCTGCTTGTTTACACTGTGTTTTCTTTTTCATTTTCTTTTCCATTTGATGTGATTTTCCTTGTGCAGCCTAATTGTGGAACTATGGAGAGACGAATGGCACATGTTCAACATCTATTGGATTAGTTGCCATCAAGGGAAGGTGGGGGAGAAGGGAGGGTGAAAAAAAATTGGAAAAAGATTCAGTAAGGATGAATGTTGAAAGCTATCTATGTATATGTTTTGAAAATAAAAAAAACTTTTACAAAATAGAGAGGTACAACGGCCTAGACGAGGAAAGTAGATAAATGGAAAAGACTGGCAAGGCTGAATAAGAAAGAGTGATGCTCAATTAGCTAGTGTTTGATAAGCCAGAAAAAATAAATTATTTACTAAAGAATGCTTGTTTCAATACAAAATGCTAAGAAAACATAAAAGCATTCTGGGAAAAATTAGACTTACATCAATATCTTACACTATATTTTAAATAGATGTTTGACCTTCAAATTTAAGATCTTACCATTAAAAATTTAGAAGAGAAGGAGATCATGTCCCTTTCACAGCTATGGCTAAGACACATTTAACCTAACAAGGGAGAGAAGGAAGTATGAACGATAAAATGTATAACTTTGATTCCATGAAATCGCAAAGTTAGACAAAAAATAATTGAGAAAAATAACAGAAAGGAAGCTGTTAAATTGAGAAAAAAAACAACAACAAACAAACAACCTTTGTGTCACATCTCTGAGGTTAAGTCTTTCTGCTTCTTGAAAATTCACAGATATACCCAGGGTGTGTCAGTAGCCCAACTTTCCCTGATGTGGGACTGCCACATGAAAACAGCCTTGGCTCTCCTCCTGTCTCCCATGGTCTCTTTAGCACCTGCAGAAGCAGGCTTGCCTCCTACCCCTGGAGAAAGATAAATTATTGTTATTATTATTATTTTTTTACAAAATGTCTCTGAGCACAAAGGGCCCTTTCACTTTTTGCATGTAAAACAATCAAATAAATCGTTATGGAAAGGTTTTTTAAACTGCCTACTATGTGCCAAGCAAGAAAGGGAGAATATTAGAGAGAGTTGGCCTTAGAGTCAGAGGGATCTGGGTTCAAGTCCTGGCTCTGACTCCTGTCTCTGACTTGTACTCTTTCTGTGGCCCTGGAAAAAACACTCAACCTTTCAGTGCTTTAGGAACCATAAGGGTGAAGTTTGAAGATATTAAAACTTAAAACCAGGGGCAGCTAAATGGCACAGTGGATACCCCTGCCCTGAAGTCAGGAGGGCCTGAGTTCAAATGTGACCTCAGATGCTTAACATTTACTGGCTGTGTGATCCTGGACAAGTCATGTAACTCCAATTGCTTAAAAAAAAAAAAAGAAAGGAAAAAAACAGAGAAGGAAGAGAAAAATAAGAAAGAAAAAAGAAAACAACTTAACTGTGCACGGTCTTCCTGTATAAAAAAAAAATAAGCTGCAGATGTTGCAGCGCGCATTGGTAGAAAGAGTTTTGTGACTTGGGTGTAATCGGTACAAGGAACTCCCAGGTCCAACAAATATCCCTACAGCTGGATGCTGAGGATATGAATCAAAGAAAAAAAACGAGATCTTGAAAGCACATTATACTCGGAGGTATTTCATATTCCTAGCATCTTTCCCACGGCCTAACTGGCACAGAAGTCAATCAAGTAACCTTCCTGTCTCAGCCTGGTTCTCCAGTGAGATCAGCTGATATTTCCAGAGCATTTTGGAGTTTTTTGCTGAAAATCCCTGACAGATCTGTCATCTTGGGGAGATCCGGCCTCCTCTGTCCAACCTCTATTCCTGTGGAGGAAGGCATTTCACAGAGGAAGGATGTGGAACCCAGGGACAGAAAGTGACTAGGGCAGGTATAGACGCGGGAGTGTGGCTCTAGAGCTCCGATCAGGGATTGTGGAGTCTAACTACCTCTTTGAGAAGAGGAAACTGATGTCCATGAAGGTCACTGACTTCCTGGCAGTGATATGGACGGTGACAGAGGCTAGATGTGGAGCCGCTGACCTCTAACTCCCAATCTAGTGTCCGTTCCACAGTACCCACCCCCTGCCACTTGCCTTTCCTGAGCCCCGCCAGTCTGTCCTTGTACAGAATATGGTTTTAAGAAGCATTTTCTCATTTGGTGATCTGGTCCACGCTGATACAAAGGCAAGGTGAAAGGGGAGGAGAAGGAGGGAGCGAGCCCCTTGGCTCTGGGAGCTGAGTCGGATCACCACCTGGGGAGGCTGGCCAGTCCTGCTGTCCCAGTGTCCACCTCTTCTCCTCCTCCCCAACAGAGGGCTCTTGGATGGGCTGGTTATCTAATAACATTAACAGTTATTTTACTAAGTGACAACCTAACCTAGCCCTGGGCAGAACAGGCAGTACACAGGCACCCAACAAAATGATGTTCCCCCTTGAAGTGAATCAGTTTAAAACCTAAGAAATAAAAAAAAATCAAATCAGAGTTGGTCCATCAGCATTTCCTTACTATTTTGTGCCTAAGAACGTATTTTCCTGTTGGCTCAGTTCTTCCACACAGACAGATATATTGAATATTTGTGTTCTTATTTGATTCTGAAATACAAGAAAATCTTTGGGCCTTCAGCCCCTGAATCTAGGGTGAAGGCTTTTTGTTTGTTTTATTTTTTTGTCCTTTCATCAAGAAATCTTCAGACACAAAATTAACATCAGAACACGACACTTTGGGTGAAATTCACACCGGCTCTTTTCTAAATATGGCAGATTCATGATCGATGGTTTTGTGGGATCAAGAGACAGGACAACAGATGGCAAATGACATGCTGGTCAATGTTTTTGCCATTTCCAGAACTAGGAAAAAGGGGGTTTTTTCCCCTCAGGAGTGGTCACAACTTGGACTCGGTTGTGATGGACAATGGGTTTTTAGCTCTTTTATTATGTCACTTGGGAGCATGAAGACTCTCCCTCTCTGTCTGAATTTGGGAATGGCTAAGAAGGAAATGATGTATTGAGTCATTTTTGCAGACTGAATTGACTCCAAGAGTAGAAGGACAATATGCTGCCAGAGCCCCCTTTGGGCATACGTGAGTATTATTCAATCTAGGCAGTGTATCCAGAGAAAGAAAGGAACCATCTGTAACAAGCCAACTGAATCCAAGGTCAGTAAACTTTTGCCTTTTAATATTCCAGTATATTCATGTTGTTTATTTGACTACCAGTGCTAGCTGTCAAGGGGAGTAAGCCCTCCCCCATTCCCGCTGTATTCTAGGATCTTCTCTTAAGAGGAACCTAGGACTTGTAATCCATAGGTTTGACAAGGGATAGACACGGTTTCTAAGTGTTTATGTGACAACATACTTACAGAAGGTCTCAATAACCTTTCGTGAGGGAGTGATGATTGTGTTTAACCTGCCGATCTCCGTCATCGTCCAAGTTGTCCCGTAAAGCCTTTCCAACCTGTCCTTTCAGTAAAAGTTCCGGGCAAAGGCCTCCCTTTGCCACACACAGTACCAGGTCATGGGCAGAAAACCCAAGAGGTCAGTTCGGGCTCACAGGCATCTATACGGAACTTTGTATTTGGGGGAAATTGTTTTTCCCTTAAAATTCCAAAAAGGAATGAATTGATCTGAAAGTGACCACTTGGGATTAGAGGAAAGATAGAAAGACAGAGACAGACAGAGTCAGACAGAGATGAGATAGAGAGACAGAGACAGACAGAGTCAGACAGAGACGGAGATAGAGAGACAGAGACAGACAGAGGCAGACAGAGACAGAGATAGAGAGACAGAGATGGACAGAGGCAGACAGAGACGGAGATAGACAGAGACAGAGATGGACAGAGGCAGAGAGACAGAGACGGAGATAGAGAGACAGAGACAGACACATACAGAGAATGAAGAGACAGAAAGAGGCAGACAGAGATGGAGATTGAGAGACAGAGACAGACAGAGACAGAGGGACAGAGATGGACAGAGGCAGACAGAGACGGAGATAAAGAGACAGAGACGGACAGAAACAGACAGAGACACATACAGAGAATGAAGAGACAGAAAGGGGCAGACAGAGATGGAGATAGAGAGACAGATGGACAGAGGCAGACAGAGACGGAGATAAAGGACAGAGACGGACAGAGGCAGACAGAGACAGAGAAACAGAGATGGACAGAGGCAGACAGAAAGACAGAGACTGACAGAGTCAGACAGAGATAGAGAGATAGAGATGGAGATGGAGACAGAGACAAAGATAGATACAGAGGCAGACAGAGACAGAGAGACAGAGACATACAAAGGCAGACAGAGACAGAGACAGAGAGACAGAGACGGAGGCAGACAGAGATGGAGATAGAGAGACAGAGATGGACCAGACAGAGATAGAGAGACAGAGACGGATCTCCTAGATACACCCCTAACCTGGGAGTCAGGAAGACTTGCCTTCAAATCCTTCCTCGGACATTTCCCAGCTTCATCGTCCCAGGCAAATCTCTTCATTTTCCTCGATCTCTGTCAAATGAGAAGAGGACTAGATGGCCTCCAGGATTTCCTCTGGGCCCAAGTCTGTGACTAGGAGCCCCCTTTAGTCACATCGAAGACCTTCAGGGATGAGGGAAATGAGGAACAGCTCTGTCAGCACGGAGAGCCTCCGTGGGACAGAGATGGAGAACACAGGCCATTGGTAAGAACACTGCACTGGAGAGACAGAAGCCACATTCAAATCCGTTTGACTCCTTCCTACAATGACCACAGCAGTTGCCTCCTTTATAAATAAGGTCATATTTGATTAAGTAATACAGCAATGTCTTCCATAAGTCCTGGACACTTAGACAAGTAGTCCTTTGCATGCTTGCTTTAATAAATATTTTTGATTAACAAATCCTCTTTAGGCCCACTTCTGACACGTATTTTCTAAGTTCCTTTCAAAGTGAAGAACTATCATTACAATGATTCGGCTGTTTTCCTTGTGTTCATTTCTTCTGAGATTTGCCCTTGCGGTTGGGCCACGGCCGTCGCGGACTGAAATCCCCTCGGGGCCGTCCCCACTTCTGGGTGATCTAATTCTGGGTGCGGTGACTTTCATGGGGTAAAGAATATAACAGGAAATCGGAGCGGGGCGGATTTAACGTGAATTCCCGCTGATGAGGAAAGAATCCATCACTGCCCTTTCCCTCCCCCAATTGCCCCTTCCTTTGGACTCCATTCTGCTCCCTCCACGCTGGCTCAGTGGCTGCTGAGTGGGTCCTCTGAGTGAAAATCCAGGATATCTGGGATTTAAAATGAGCCAAAGTGCAATACCAGGCTTTGGACACCGGATGGCAGACTGAATGTGTAATATCGGAGCCGGCCACAAGACGGCGCGCCTACTCTTATGTTTCCCTGTTGTTCCGACTTTGGACAGCAGATGTCAGCAAGAGACCGTGTTATATTTTAAATGGCAATTAATACAGGAAAAAACATTAATTTGGCGCCTATGATTTGCCAGGCTCTGCACTGAATGCAGACAAAAATGGACCCGTCCATGTTTGCATGGATTTGATATAAAAATCCATATTGTCTCTAGTTATCTGTGTATCTGAGTGTGTGTGTCTCTCCTGTTTCTCTGTCTCTTTTTGTCGCTGTTTCTCTCCGTTTCCCTCTCTCTGTGTTATAGAGAGCTGAAACTATTGAGTAAATGCATTTAGGTTGGGACTGCTGAGCACTTGAGGGTAACTGCCGATTGGAAAATGCTCTATGGGCATATGCTTGGAAAATAGTCCTTCCCACTATCCCTGCTGGTTCAATGATTAGTGTATACAGAGGATTGTAGGAGGGACTAGGGGGTGGAGTAAGACTAGCGAGAGTCACCCTCTTGGCGGTAGACGAGGGAGAAGGTGGTCCTGGAGAATCTGCTTCCATCCTGTTCAATCCTGCGCCTAGGGACCAAGAATAAAGACTGAGGACTTTTGCTTATCCTGACTCCGGCTGATTCTGGGTTGTCATGGGTGCTAGCACTGTCGTTACACTGTGTCCCTGTCTGTCTCTGTCCATCTCTGTCTCTCTATCTCTGTCTCTGCCTCTATCTGTCTCTCTATCTCCGTCTCTGTCTGTCTCTGTCCATCTCTGTCTCTCTATCTCCGTCTCTGTCTGCCTCTGTCCGTCTCTGTTTCTCTATCTCCATCTCTGTCTCTCTATCTCCGTCTCTGTCTGCCTCTGTCCGTCTCTGTCTTTCTATCTCCATCTCTGTCTCTCTATCTCCGTCTCTGTCAGCTCTGTCCATCTCTGTCTCTCTATCTCTGTCTCTGTCTGTCTCTGTCCGTCTCTGTCTCTCTATCTCTGTCTCTGTCTCTCTATCTCCATCTCTGTCCATCTCTGTCTCTCTATCTCCGTCTCTGTCTGCCTCTGTCCGTCTCTGTCTTTCTATCTCCATCTCTGTCTCTCTATCTCCGTCTCTGTCAGCCTCTGTCCATCTCTGTCTCTCTATCTCCGTCTCTGTCTGCCTCTGTCCGTCTCTGTCTCTCTATCTCTGTCTCTGTCTCTCTATCTCCATCTCTGTCCATCTTTGTCTCTCTATCTCCGTCTCTGTCTGTCTCTGTCCGTCTCTCTATCTCTATCTCTGTCTCTGCCTCTGTCTGTCTCTCTATCTCTGTCTCTGTCTGCCTCTGTCTGTCTCTGTCTCTCTATCTCCTCTCTGTCTGCCTCTGTCCATCTCTCTATCTCTACCTCTGTCTCTATCTGCCTCTGTCCGTCTCTCTATCTCTGTCTCTGTCTGTCTCTGTCTCTCTATCTCCGTCTCTGTCTCTCTATCTCCGTCTCTGTCTGCCTCTGTCCGTCTCTGTCTCTCTATCTCCGTCTCTGCCTCTGTCTCTGTCTCTCTATCTCCGTCTCTATCTGCTCTGTCCGTCTCTCTATCTCTATTTCTGTCCGTCTCTGTCTGTCTCTGTCTGTCTCTGTCTCTCTATCTCCAGCTCTATCTCTCTATCTCCATCTCTGTCTGTCTCTGTCTGTCTCTCTATCTCTATCTCCGTCTCTGTCTGCCTCTGTCCGTCTCTGTCTCTGTCCATCTCTGTATCTCTATCTCCATCTCTATCTGCCTCTGTCCCTCTCTCTATCTCTCTCTGTGCCTCTGTCTCTCTCTATCTCTGTCTCTGTCTTTCTGTCTCCATCTCTGTCTGTCTCTCTATCTCTATCTCCATCTCTCTGCCTCTGTCCATCTCTGTCTCTGTCCATCTCTCTGTCTCTATCTCCATCTCTATCTGCCTCTGTCCATCTCTCTCTCTCTCTGTCTCTGTCTATCTCTGTCTGTCTGCCTCTGTCCATCTCTCTCTATCTCTGTCTTTGTCTGCCTCTGTCCGTCTCTCTCTATCTCTGTCTCTGTCTGACTCTGTCCGTCTCTATCTATCTATATTTGTCTCTGTCTCCATCTCCATCTCTATCTCTCCATCTCTGTCTGCCTCTGTCCATCTCTGTCTCTGTCTACCTCTTTCCGTTTCTGTCTACTCTTTATCTCTTTATCTCCGTCTCTGTCTGCCTCTTTCTGTCTGTGTCTGCCTCTGTCTGTCTCTTCTCTGTGTGTGTGTGTCTCTGTCTGCCTCTGTCCGTCTCTCTGTCCATCTCTCTATCTCTGTCTCTGTCTGCCTCTGTCCATCTCTGTCTCTGCCTCTGTCCGTCTCTGTCTCTCTATCTCTCTATCTCCCTCCCTCTCTTCCTCCTCCCCACCCCCATCTCTCTCTCCCTCTCCCTCTCTCCCCTCCCCCCCCATGTCATTATTTCTGTTTCTGTATCTATCTCTCTCTGTCTCTCTTTTTTTGTGTCTGTTTCCTATCCTCTATCTCTGTATCTCTCTGTCTTTGCCTCTGCCTGCCCCTCTCTTTCACGCTCACTCTCTAGCTCTCTCCCACACTCTCTCTCTGTTTCTGTCTCTGTCTCTATCTCTCTATCTCTGTTCTTGTCTATCACTGTGCATGTGTTTGGGCATGTATGTGTGTGTTTCTCTGCAATTTCTCTGTCTGCCTGTTTCTGTCTCTATCTCATTTTCTCTGTCTTGCAATTTCTCTGTTTCTGTATCGGTCTCTCTCTGTCTCTGTGTCTCTCCGTCTATCTCTGTCCTTGTTTCACTGTTTGTCACTGTGTGTGTGTGTGTATGTGGTGTGTGTGTGTTTGTGCGTGTGTGTGTTTGTACGTGTATGTGTGTGTCTCTGCTCTTTCTCTGTCTGCCTGTTTCTATCTCTGTCTCTTTCTCTGTCTTGGTCTACATTTCCTATTACGAAAGATCTGCTTATGATGAAAATTGTTGCTAAATTCCCTTCAGGACTAAGTGCACTCAATGTGACTCTTGCAACTAAAAACCTAAAAAAAACAAATTAAAAATCCCCAATTAAATACCAAATTTGAAATTCTGAAAATAAAAAATGAGATCAATAAAATTGAAAATAAAAAACTATGAATTAATAAATAAAACTAAGGGTTGGTTTTATGAAAAATCCAAGAAAACAGAAAACCTATTACTTAATTTGATTGGAAAAAAGGAAAAAGAGCAAATCAAATCATTAGTCCCAAAAATGAAAAGGGAGAACTTTCCACCAATGAAAAGGAAATTAGAGCAATGATTAGGAGTTATTTTGCCCAACTATATGTCAATAGATTTCATAATCTAAGTGAAAGGGAGGAATACAAAAATATACAAAATATTTTACAAAAATATACAGAAGATTAACAGAAGAAGAAATAAGTTACTTAAATAGTCTCATTTTGGAAAAAGAAATAGAACAAGCTAGTAATCTATTCCCTGGGGAAAAAATCTCCTGGGCCAGATGGATTTATATGTGAATTGCACTAAACAATTAAAGAATTATTAATTCCAATACTATGCAAACTATGTGAAAAAATAGGGACAGAAGGAGTGCTACCAAATTCCCTTTATGACACAGATATGGTGCTGACACGTAAACTAGGGGTATATGAAAACAGAGAAAGAAAATTATGGACCAATTTCCCTAATGAATATTGATGCAAAATTCCTAAATAAAATATTAGTATAGAGGTTACATAAAGTCATCCTCAGGAGAATACACCATGACCAAGTAGAATTTATACCAGGAATTCAGGACTGATTCAATATGAGGAAAAGTATTAGCAGAATTGACTATATCAATAACCAAAGTAACAAAAACCATATGATCATCTCAATAGATACCAAAGAAAGCATTTGATAAAATCCAACACTCATTCCTACTAAAAACATCAGAGAGTATAGCAATAGATGAGCTTTTCCTGAAAATAGTCAGGAGCACCTATTTAAAGCCATCAGCAAGCATGATATGTAATGGAAACGAACTAAAACCATTCCCAGTAAGATCAGAAGAGAAACAAGGTTGCCAACTACCACCATAGCTATTCAATATTGTAGTAGAAATGCTAGTTTTGGCAATAAGAGAAGAGGAAGAGATTAAAGGAATTAGAATAGGTAATGAGGAAACCAAATGATCACTCTTTGCAGATGATACAACGGTATACTTGGAGAACCCTAGAGAATCAGCTAAAAAACTATTAGAAACAATTCACAATATTATTGTTCTTTAAGAAATAACCAGCAGGATGAATACAAAGAGGCTTGGAGAGACTTACATGAACTGATGCTAAGTGAAATGAGCAGAACCAGGAGATCATTATGTACTATAACAACAATACTGTATGAGGATGTATTCTGAAAGAAGTAGATTTCTCTGACAAAGAGAAGATCTAACTCAGTTTCAATTGATCAAGGATGGACAGAAGCAGCTACACCCAAAGAAAGAACACTGGGAAATGAATGTAAACTGTTTGCATTTTTGTTTTTCTTCTCAGGTTATTTTTACCTTCTGAACCCAATTCTTCTTGTGCAACAAGAGAACTGTCCGGTTTTGCACACATATATTGTATCTAGGATATACTGTGTCATATTTAACATGTATAGGACTGCTTACCATCTGGGGGAGGGGGTGGAGGGAAGGAGGGAAAAAGTTGGAACAGAAGTGAGTGCAAGGGATAATGGTGTAAAGAAAATGTTTTCAAAATAAAAAAATATTTAAAAATTAAAAAAGGAAACAATTCACAATTTTAACAAAGTTACAGGATACAAAATAAATCCATAAAAATCATCAGTGTTTTTCTATATCACATACAAAGTCCAGAAGCAAAAGATACAAAAGCAAATTCCACTCACAATAACTGTTGATTAAAATATTGGGGAATCTATCTGTCAAAGGAAATGCAGGAGCCATATGAACACAACTACACAATACTTCCCACACAAATAGTCAGATCTAATCAGTGGGAAACATATCAAGTGCTCACAGGTAGGCCGAGCGAATATAATAAAAATGACAATACTGCCTAAATTAATCTACTTATTTAGTGCCATACAAAGCAAACTCCCAAGAAATTATTTTACAGTCCTAGAAAAATAATAACAAAGTTCACCTGAAAGAACAAAAGGTCAAGAATTTCAAGGGAATTGGTGAAAAAAAATGCCAGTGAAGGTGGCCTAGGTGTACCAAACCTAAAATTATATTACAAAGCAGATCATCAAAACCATTTGGTCCTGGCTCAGAAATCGAGTAGTTGATCAGTGGAATGGGTTGGGATCACAGGACAAAATAGTCAATAACTATAGCAATCTAGTGTTTGACAAACCCAAAGAATCCAGCTTTTGGGATAAGAAATCACTATATAACAAAAACTTCTGGGAAAATTGGAAACTAATATGGCAAAAAGTAGCCATGGGCACACACCTAAAATCACATACCAAGATAAGGTAAAAATGGGTTCATGATTTAGGCATAAAGAGTGATAGTATAAGCAAATTAGAAGAACATAGGATAGTGTACCTATCATATCTGTGGAGAAGGAAGTTATTTCTATCCCAAGAAGAACTGAAACTCATAAGTGAACACCAAAGAGATAATTTTAAGTATATTAAATTTTTTTGTACAAATAAAATTAATGCAGACAAGATTAGAAGGGAAACAATACATAAGGAAAACATTTTTACATTTAAGGATTCTGATAAAAGCCTCATTTCTAAAACATAGAGAACTGACACAAATTTATCAGAACACAACCCATTCTCTAACTGATAAACGGTCATAGGATATGAACACACAATTTTCATATGAAGAAATTAAAAACATTTCTAATCATATGAAAAAATATTCTAAGCCACTATTGATCAGAGAAATACAAATTAAGACACCTCTGAGACACCACTACACACCTGTGAGATTGGCTGACAGGAGATATGATAATGACAAATGTTGGAGGCCATGTGGGGAAACTGGGACACTGATACATTGTTGGTGGAATTGTGAAAGACTCCGATCATTTTGCAGAGCAATTTGAAACTATGTTCAAAGGGCTGTCAAACTGTACACACCCTTTGGCTCAGCAGAGTTTCTACTGGGCTTCTATCCCAAAGAGATCTTCAAAGAGGGACCCACATGTGCAAAAAATATTTGTGGAAGCTCTTTTTGTAGTGGAAAGGAACTAGAAACTGAGTGCATGCCCATCAGTTGGAGAATGACTGAATAAATTAAGTATATGAAGGCAATGGAATATGATTATTCTATAAGAAATGATCAGGAGGATAATTTTATAGAGGCCTGGAAAGAGTTACATGAACTGATGAGAAGTGAAATGAGCAGAGCCAGGAGATCATCGTACATGGCAACATAAATATTATGCGACAATCAATTCTGCTGAATGTGATTCTTTCCAACAAAGAAATGACTGATGCCAGTTCCAATGATCTTGGCATGAAGAGAGCCATCTGCACCTAGAGAGAGGACTGTGGGAACTGAGTGTGGATCACAGCATAACATTCTCATTCTTCTTGATGTTGTTCACTTGCATTTTGTTTTCTTACTCATTTCCTTTCCTTTTTGATCTAATTTTTCTTGTGCAGAAAGAGAATTGTATAAATATGTTTACACATATTAGATTTAACGTATATTTTAACATGTATAACCTATATCGGATTGCTTGCTATCTAGGGGAGGAGGTGGGGGAAGGAGGGGAAAATCTGAAACACAAGGATGTGCAAGGGTCAATGTTGAAAAATCATCCATGCACAAGACTTGAAAATAACAAGTTTTAAAAAAATGATCAGTAACATTTATGCAAAACCATCAACAGACATCACAGGTAATAGGGACAAATGATAATGATTCCCACTGAGATTAGGGGTGAAACAAGGTTGCCCACCATCACCATTACTATTCAATATTGTATTAGAAATGTTAGCTTTGACAATAAGAGAAGAAAAAGAGATTAAAGGAATTAGAGGGGCAGCTAGGTGGAGTAGTAGCTAGAGCACCAGCCCTGAAGCAGGAGGACCTGAGTTCGAATCTGCTCTCAGAAATATAACATTTCCTAGCTGTGTGATCCTGGGCAAGTCACTTAACCCCAATTGCCTCAGGGGGTAAATAAAGAAATTAGAGTAGGTAATGAGGAAACCAAATTATCCTTCTTTGCAGAAGATATGATGATAACTTAGAGAATCCTAAAAAATCAACTAGAAATAATTCTTCACAACTTTAGCAAGTTGCAGGATACAAAATGAATCCACATCAATCATCAGCATTTTTATATATTACCAACAAAGTCCAGCAGCAAGAAATACAAAGAGAAATTCCATTTAAAATAACTTTTGATATTATAAAATATTTGGGAGTCTATCTACTAAGGGAAAATCAGGAACTATATGAGCAAAACTCCAAAACACTTTCCACACAAATAAAGTCCGATCTAATCAGTTGGAAACATACCAAGTACTCACGGGTAAGTCGAGCGAATATAATAAAAATGACAATACTGCCTAAATTATTCCACTTATTTACTGCCATACCAAGCAAACTCCCAAGCTATTATTTCACAGAACTAAAAAACGATAACAAAATTCATCTGGAAGAACAAAAGATTAAGAATTTTAAGGGAATTAATGAAACAAAATGGAAATGAAGGTGGCCTTAGTAGGCACTTAATAAACCATTCTGTATTGATTCATTGGATTGTTTTACACACAAAAAGTGAAAGGATACTTTGTAATATATACATATATATATATATACATATATATATATATATGTATATATATATATGTATATATTATATATAATATGTATATAATATATATATATATAAATATATATATATATATATATATATATATATATATATAGGAGATCCAAGGCTGTTTAATGTGCAAGTCCCACATCTAGGAAAGTTGGGCTACTGACATACCCTGGGTATATTTATGAATTCTCAAGAACCAGAAAGACTTACCCTCAGAGATATGTGATACCAAGGTTGTTTTTCAATTTAACAGATTCTTCTCCTCTTTTAGGTGAATTAATTTTGTCTGTCAACAAACTTTTCAATTTCATGTAATCAAAGCCATGCACTGTATCTTTTATAATTCCTTCTCTCCCTTGTTAGGTTCAGAATAAGTCTTATCCATAAGTCTGAGAGGTACATGATCTGTTTTTCTTCTAACTTTTTAATAGTATGATCTTAAATATGAAGGTCAGATATCTATTTAGAATATATAAAGCAATATGGTATAAGATATTGATCTAATTTCTCCCAGAATGCTCCCCACTTTTCTGAGCAGTTTTTATTGAAAACAGAATTCTTTCGTGAATTTTTATTTTTTCTTGTTTACTGAACACTAGCTTATTGAGTACCATGGTTTCTGATTCTCCCTTGCCAATCTGTTCCATATATCTATCTCCTTCATCTAGTCTATTCTACCTCTCTATTTAAAAAAATTAAAGCTTTTTATTTTCAAAATACATATGTGATAATTTTCGACATTTGCAAGGTTATGGAAGCCCGGCAAGAGGGAGTACAGAGGACACCTCTATCTTTGGTGCACACTAAGGTTTCTGCCACATTGCAGAAGTGCCCTTGTGGAACAAGGAGCAGTGATGCATGTCAGGGGAACGGGCTGAGCCTCAGGGGCACAGTGTAGTTGCTCATAAGCAGGGATGCCTTGACAGGGCCTGTCGCCTGTGAGCGAGATGCTAGATGGCTGGATCTGCTATCCTCCCATTGGCAGATACCGTGCATACGCAAAGCCCAGGAACTGGTCTCTGAATGGTGCTGGGGATTGCCTACTGTTCCCACGCTGATTGGAAAATTTGCCGATTGCAAAAATGTGTATCAACAAGGCTGTAGGGCAGGATAAGCTGGAGCTCTGTCCACATTCTGTGAGTGTCCCGCCTCTTTCATCTCACCTCTGAGATCAAAGGGCTCATATACTTTGAGCTCTTAAGACACTCACAACAGGCATTCACCCCTCCTCCCCCCAAACCCCGGTTCTAATTTTTCTCCTCATCATCATTTTCCTTGATATTTATGAACTTCTGGTTTTCCAAATTAATTTGGTCATTATTTTCTTGAGTTTTATAAAGGACTCCTTAGATAATTTTATTGGTGTAGTATTAAAATTTCAATTAACTTTGACAGTTCAGCTAGGTCCCCATTAGTGCAAATGACAAATCTCACCCAGTAGTCACATGTATTTGAATTCGGGCTATCCAAGTATATAAATTATATAAAATGTAGTCACTGGTTTTATTCCCATGGAAACATGCAGTGAAAATTCAAATAATGTGACGACTTGATGGACTAATTCATTGCAGTAATTGGGATGGATTCTACTTTGTCACTTTTGTGATATTGTCATGGCCTAGCCATAAACATTAACCATTCCTCCCATTATTTAAACTTATTTTTTATTTATGTAAAGAATATCTTGTAATTGTACTCATGCAAAACTCTTGTGTGCTTTGGTAAAGGGGTTCCTAGACACCTGAGTTATTTTGTAGTCATTTGGAATGAGATTTCCCTTTCTGTTACAGTCTCTTGGATTTCATGGTATGTAGCATTCTCTTCTTTTATACAATATGATCGTTCTCTGTGGGAGCAGGTTTCTTGGGGAGGTTTCCTGGAGGCAGCCTTAGTTTCAGCTCAACATAATAATCACTTCAAACGCAGTCAGGAGTTAAAATCCAGTCCTTTATTGTGTCCTTTAAAGTCTTGAGCTTCAGCCACTAGCTCTCTCCAAATGTCTCCAGCCAGTAAAAAGGTGGAATATGGAATGAATTTGTCTCCGCCTCCAAGAGTGGGCTTCTGTGTCTGGCCCTGAGAGCTTCTTGCTTATATGCTGTACACTGAGTACACCAATCATTACATCACTGGAAAACCATTATTTGTTGTAGAATTAAATCAATTCTAAACTAAATTTAAATATTGTCTCCTCAATACCACTAGTACCTTGTTTCAAGTTCTGGCCCATAACATCTCCTTGTAGAATCACATCAATCATACTGAACCATGCTAAATTAGATAGTTATTGTCTCTATCAACTCTAATGAATTAACACTTTGTAAGGATTCCAACTATGATAATTATAGAGAAATGTGCTAGATGAATGCTTATTCTGTTGCCTGCAACTTTGTGGAAGCTGTTGTCTTGTTGAGTGTCTTGGCTCATTGCCTAGAATTTTCCAAATTATCATGTCATTAACAAATAGGAATAATTTCCTTTCTTCTTCACCTATCTTTTCAGCCTTTGATTTCTTCCTTATATATTACAGGGATTATTAGCTCATCCAGAACCGTATCAAACCGTTCTGGGGAACATGGGAATCAGTGTTTCATCCCCTGAAGAGCCTGATATCTGGGCAGTGACTCCATGACACGCAGGTGAATGTATAGGGAGAGATGCTAATATACTCCCATTGCATGTGGCGCTTGCCATTGGCCATGGACAGATGAGTTTTATGCAATCCAAAGCGACCCTCTGTGCCCACACTTTATATGACTTTGGACAGAAATGAGTGTTCTGTTGGGGTTTTTTCAGCTTTAAAACATATCTCACACTGATAGTCAAAACTGTGAAAGAGATGTACGTCTTCTCATCTGCAGCCAAACATTTCCACAGAACGTGAGCCTTCTTACCTTCATAAAACAGTAACATCTTGTGGATTTTCCTATCAGCTGAAAGAGTTTATGTTCTTCAAAATTAAAGGGATTCAGTAAATGAATGCTCCAACTTTTAAAGCCCAGACCTTCCACTCATGGTTTCGTCATGAAGGTTCTATATGGTACATTGCTAAATTACGTCCATTACATGTCAATGAGCATCTTTTAATAAAGATGCACCGAGCACGTATCGATACAGCAGAACAATTAGGAGTGCTTCTGCTATACTATGAGAAGAAAATGACCAAAAACATTGATTAGGATGCCATTGGCCACCTGTTCTCCAGTCTCTAAATCCCACAAAACCATTGATAGTGAATCTGCCATATTTAGAAAAGAGCTGCTGTGAACTTCACCAAAAGTGTCATGTTCTGGTGTTAATTTTGCATCTAAAGATTTCTTGATGAAGGGACATTGTACAAAAAAAAAAAAAAAACAACAAAACCAAAACACAAAAAAAAAAAACAAAGGAAAAGCCTTCACCCTAGATTCAGGGGCTGAAGGCTCGAAGATTTTCTTGTATTTCAGAATCAAGTAAGAACACAAATGATAAAGATGTTGTCTGTGTGGAAGAGCCGAGCCAACAGGAAAATATGTTCTTAGGCACAAAAAAGGTAAGGAAATGCTGAATAGCTGTCGATCCAACTCTGAGTTTGATGTTTTTTATCTCTTGTTTTGAACCGATTCACTTCAGGAGGGAAACATCATTTGTTGGGTGCCTGTGTACTGCCTGTTCTGCCCAGGGCTAGGCTAGGTTGTCCCTTAGTAAAATAACTGTTAATGTTATTAGATAACCAGCCCATCAAAGAGGCCTCTGTTGGGGAGGAGGAGAAGAGGTGGACACTGGGACAGCAGGACTGGCCGGCCTCCCCAGGTGCTGATCCGACTCAGCTCCCAGAGCCAGGGGCTTGCTCCCTCCTTCTCCTCCCCTTTCGCCTTGCCTTTGTATCAGCGTGGACCAGATCACCAAATGAGAAAATGCTTCTTAAAACCATATTCTGTACAAGGACAGACTGGGAGGGCTCAGGAAAGGCAAGTGGCAGGGGTGGGTACTGTGGAACGAACACTAGATTGGGAGTTGAGAGTCAGCGGCTCCACATGTAGCCTCTGTCACGTCTGTGTCACTGCCAGCAAGTCAGTGACCTTCCAGGGACATCAGTTTGCTCCTCTCAAATGAGGTAGTTGGACTCCTCAGCCCCTGATCGGAGCTCTAGAGTTACATTCCCGGGTCTATACCTGCCCAAGTCATTTTCTGTCCCTGGGTTCCACATCCTTCCTCTGTGAAATGCCTTCCTCCACAGGAATGGAGCTTGGGCAGAGGAGGCTGGATCTCCCGGAGATAACAGATCTGTCGGGAATTTCCAGCAAAGGACTCCAAAATGCTCTGGAAACATCAGCTGATCTCACTGGAGAACCAGACTGAGACAGGAAGGTTACATGACTTGTTCAGGATCACACAGCCAGTAAGAGTCAAGTATCTGAGGTCAGGTTAGAACTCAGACCCTCTGACTTCAGGACCAGGGCTGTACATGGTGCCATTCAGCTGCCCCCGTTTTAAATTTTATTGTCTTCAAACTTCCCCAAGACTTTTGGAAAACCTTTATAGTTTCCTAAAGAACTGAAAGGTTGAGCGGTTTGTCCAGGGTTACAAAGAGAGTACAAGTCAGAGACAGGAGTCGGAGACAGGACTTGAACCCAGTCCCTCTGAGTCTAAAGCCAGCCTTCTATACTATTCTCCTTTTCTTTCTTGACACACAGTAGGCCCTTAATAAACCATTCTATACTGACTTGATTGTTTCACCTGTAAAAAGTGAAAGGACCCTTTGTACAGAGAGAGATTTTGGTAAAAAAAAAAAATAATTATCTTTCTCCACGGGTAGGAGGCACAAGCCTTCTTTCCTCAGGTGCTAAAGAGTCCAAGGGAGACGGGAGGAGAGCAAAGGCTGTTTTCATGTGGAAGTCCCACATGAGGGAAAGTTGGGCTACTGACACATTCTGGGTGTATCTGTGGATTCTCAAGAACCAGAAAGACTTAACCTCAGAGACACGTGATACAAAGGGTTTTTTTTTTTTTTTTTCATTTTAACAGCTTCCTTTTTTATCCCAGGTAAATTAATTTTTGTCTAACTTTTCACTTTCATGTAATCATAGTTTATGCATTTTATTTTTTACGATTCCTTCTCTACCTTGTAAAGGTTAAGGGTCAGTCTTATCCATACCTGTGAGAGGTACATGATTTGTTTCTCTTCTAACTTTTTAATGATATGATCTTAAATATCAAGGTGAAATTTCTAGTTAAAATATAGTATAAAGTATTGGTCTAAGTCTAATTTCTTCCAGGATGCTTTCCAGTTTTCTGAGTTTTTATTGAACAAAAGCATTCTTAACTAAATTTATTTTTTTCTACTTTATGATACATTAGTTCTTTGTGCAACACTATTTCTCATTCTCCCTTGCAAATCTGTTCCATTTATCTACCTCCCTTGTCTAGGCCGTTCTACCTCTCTATTCTGTAAACGCATTTTATTTTCAAAACATACACATGATAGTTTTCCACATTCACCCTTGCAGAACCTCGTGTTTCAATTGTCTTCACCCTTCTTTCCCCCCCACCTCCCCTAGATGGCAACTAATCCAACAGATGTTGAACATGTGACATTCTTTTCCACATAGTTGCACGGTTATGTTGCAAAAGGAAAATCACATCAAATGAAAAAGAAGATGTAAATGAAAACAATGTAAGCAAAAAAAAAAAAAGTGACAACACCATATTGTGATCCACACCCAGTTCCCACAGTCCTCTCTCTTGGGGAGAAGATAGCTCTCTTCATCGCAAGACAACTGGAACCTCCGTGAATACGTCATTACGGAAAACAGCCTCGTCCCTGAGAAGTGACCATTGTATAATCTTGCTGCTGCTGTGTACAGTATTCTCTGGGTTCTTGTCACTTTACTAGTATCAGTTCATCTAAGTCTCTCCAGGCCTTTCTGAAATCATTTTTTTGATCATGTCTTATACAACAATCATATGCAATTACTTTCATATACCATCACTTACTCAGCCATTCCCCAGCTGATGGGCATCCACTCAGTTTCCAGTTCCTTGCCACTACAAAGAGGGCTGCCACTAACTTTTTTGCACATGGGATCTCTTTCCCTCTTTTTAAGATCTCTTTGGGATATAGGCCCGATAGGAACCCTGCTGGGTCAAAGGGTATGCACAGTTTGATAACCCTTTGGATATAGCTCCAAATTTCTCTCAAGAATGGTTGGGTCAGTTCACAACTCCATCAACAATGTTTTAGTGTCCCAGCTTTCTCTCATCTACTTCAACATTTGTCATTGTCTTTTCTTGTCCCCTTAGCCAATCTGAGAGGTCCACGGTGGTAACTCGATTTTGTCTTAATTTGCACTTCTCTGAACAATACGGATTTAGAGCATTTTTTATATGACCAGAAATGGTTTTACTTTCTTCATCTGAAAATCATTCATATCCTTTGACCATTTATCTACTGGAGAATGGCTTGAATTCTTATAGATTTGAATCAATTCTCTATATAGTCTAGAAATGAGGCTTTTATGAGAACCTGTGGATGTTATAGTTTTTCCTTATTTACTGCATGCTTTCTAATTGTCTTCATTTGTTTTGTTTATACACAATCTTTTTAACTTATTATAACCAATTTGGTATTCAATTACAATATTTTGCATTCAATATTATATCCCAGTAGTTCCTTGACCACAAATTCCTTCCTTCTTCACAGATCTGAAAGGTAGATTATCCTTTGTTTTTCTAATTTGCTTCTAAAGTCCTTCTTAATGACTGAATCATGAACCCATTTTGACTTTATCTTGGTATGTGGTGTTGGAAGTGGGTCCATGGCTAGTTAAAGCACTTCAACCTTATCTCCAAATGAAAACTGGACAATCCCCAAAGCGAGAATGGCCCTTGATAACCGGACAGATGCCAGAACAGATATAGATATTCCGAGACTACCTGAGCCCCGGAGGGACAGTATCAGTTTGCTGAAAGAAAAGTAGACACTGCTTCAGTAGCGGCCGGCAACCTTCCTATGTCCCCGTTCAGTTCCCAATACCCTCAACAGGGACTGCATTGAGGCAGTATCGAGTCCCGGGGGACAGGAAGAAGTAACTTCTGCTATTGAGGAGTACGGGGCAGTGGGGGTGTTGGTGCTACCAGCGCCCAGTGGGATAGTCCAATCCAGCCAGTTCGGAAGTCAGACGGGTCTTGGAGAATGACAGTAGCTTACAGGCAACTGAATAATTATAATTATGATTATAGGCAGCAGGTCCAGACCCCATGACCTTAACTGGAACTATCCAAACACAGCCAGGGTGCTGCTATGCAGTAACTGATCCGGCTAATGCCTTCTTCCCCATTCCCATAGATCCTGCTCGATGGGACCAATCTGCTTTGACGTGGCAAGGGCGACAGTCCACTTTTACTCGCCCGCCCCAGGGCCATACACGTAGCCCTACCATCTGCCACAGGGTCGTGGCGGGACATCTAGATGAGCTAAAACTTGATAAAATACATTTAACCCACTGCATAGAGGAAATAATGATGCAAGGAATGGATCAAGAATCAGTGGCCCAAGCTGGGCAGGAAACAGTTACTCACGAGAAAAATGAGGGATGGGAAACAAATCCTGCCAAAATACAGGGTCCCCCCCCAATCAGTTAGATTCTTGGGGATAATGTGGAATGTAGCACAGTGGGAAATTTTGCCTAAGGCTAAGCATAGCATAGCAGGTTTCCTTCCTCTCACTCCTGACCAGGAAGCTCAAAACTGTACAGGTCTGTTTGTGTGTTGGAGGAATCCACTACCTCATCTGGGGCAGACACTCCAGCCTTTATCTAAAGTCCCCAGAAAGAAATAAGAATTTGAATGGGGAGCAAAAGCGCAGAAAGCCTCGGAGGAAGCAAAAAGAGCAAACAAAGTGCCTTAGCTTCAGGGCCTTAAAGGAAGGGCCAGTGGAATTACAAGTCTCTGCATCAAGTGATTACAGGAACTGGAGCTCAGGCAAAAGCAGGCAGATAAAAAGGTTCCATGGGGGTTGGGGGCTAGAAAATGACCTCATGCCGCTTCAAACTGCAGGCCCTTTGAACAACGGTTACTGGCCGTTTATCGGCCCTGGTGGAAACAGAACTATGAACCATCCATCCTGAGGTGATACGGAGACCCCAAATGCCCAGTAGGAGTTGGAATTTGGGCACCCCCATGTCTCCTAGAATCACACGTGCTCAAGAATCTAGCATATCAAATGGAAATGGTGTACACAGAAGCGGGCCAAGCTGGGAAGTCAGGGGTGTCGGTCTTGCGTGAAAAGGTAGCAGAAGCTCCCCTAACCTCTGACCCGCTGGATAATACAACCCTACTCCTGAAGTACCCTCGCTGGTTTCCTGCAACACCAGCAGGTTTCACACACTTTCCCCTCATCAGAACGAACATGCATGCTTTACTGACGGACCTGCTAAATGCGTAGCACAGGAACGCCACTGGAAGCCCGTTTCTCATAATCTGTCACCAAAGCTACTCTTGAAACTACCGGAAAAGGGGGAAGCAGTCAGGGGGCTGCACTGGTTGCTCTGTGTCAGCTGAGTGAAGGAGAGAAAGGAGGACAGTGTCACCATTTCCAGATTCCTGGGCAGAGGCAAAGGGATTAACTCCATGGGTGCCTGTACGGCATAAAAAGCCTGGGACTTGTATGGAAACAAGTCTGGGGAGATGAGATGTGCAAAGACACATGGGACGGGCTCAAAATGCTAACACTTCAGTTTTCTTGTCGACGCACATAGAACACTCTGGAAGGCGAGTATCATGCACACGTACGTGGGTTGGCCGAGACTGGAACCGGGCGAATCACTCTGGACACGTCTGAAGAACTCTGGCCCGTACCTGTTGGAATCCTTACTAACTGTTAACTAATTAGAGTTGATCTAATCTTACAAGAAGATGTTTTGGGCAGAACCTGAAACAAGGTACTAAGTAGAACTACCCATAATCCCTCTCTCTGGAAGGAGCATAAATAGGCCAATGGGCCAGTCGGAGAGTTCTTGAGAGTGAAGACGCTACAAGTCGAGATCTCAGCGGAATGACATGAAGAGTTGGAGCTGGCTGGAGGCTGAAGAAAGCAGAGGCAGAGGCTGAAGGACCAGACCTTTGGATTTGGTGACATTCGGAGAGAGCTCTTGGAACCAAGCAGAGAGATAGGCCTCTAAGCTAACCGGGCTATATTGGGATAATAAAAGATCTGAACTTTTATCACCTGGCTGCTTTTTGAGAAGAAAAAGCTCACCACATTTTGGCGCCCAACATGGGGCTGACAGACCCCCCCCCCCCCCAGTGGATTTCAGTGGAAAAGCTCCGATCCTGATTCAAGTGGAAAAGCCTCTGATCCTGATCCAGTGGAAAAGACTCATCAACCCAGAAATTAGGGTGAGTGCAACAAAGAAATTTTGTTAGAAGAGTTAAAGTAGAATTTCATCTAAGATGGGACAGATATTTAGAAAACAGCCTGTTTCTGTTCAAGGAAAATGTTTAGAGAGCATTGTCAAAATTATGGAAAGCCAAGGTTTAATTATAAGTTTACAGCAAATCACTGAACTTTTACAAACTGTAAAGGACATATGTCCTTGTTTCTCTCTTGATAAGGAATTAGATCTAAATGAATGGAAATTGGTTGGAGAGGATCTTTGTCAATTCTATGATAAAAATGGGCCTAACTCAATAATTAATACATATAATGTAATACAATTGGCTATAAGAAGTTATTTAAGTGATAGAATGATGAAAAGGAAAGTACAGGAGGAAGAAATGCCAACTTTACTAGGTGAAAAGGAGGACGAATCAGATGAGAATGGAGTTAATTACAATTCTGAGTATGATACTTCACAGCAGGAGGAATTAGGTGATTCCACATCTCATGACCCTCCCCCCACAATGAACCCTTCATGGGTGGAACAAGGGGGAGGGAGAGAGACAGAAACACAGTCAGCTTCTCCTGTAAAGCAGAATTTGACAAGATTAGAAAAAGCATTAATTAAAGCAAAAAATGAAGGAGAAGATATATCTGATTTTATAAATGCATATCCTGTGATTGAAGAGCTCAACTCCTCAGGTCAAAAAGAGAGAAAATACACTCCTTTTAATTTGAAAAAAATTAAAGATTTAAAAAAGGGTTGCACTCTTTATGGGGCTACATCATCTTATGTGAAGATGTTATTAGATAATTTGTCTTATGAAATCTTAACCCCGAATGACTGGAAATCCATTGCTAAAACATGTCTAGAACGGGACAAAATTTATTGTGGCTTTCAGAGTTTCATGAATTATGTAGGATTCAAGCCCAACGCAATAGGCAAACAGGAGCTATTGTACAAGTTGCTTTTGACCAACTAGCTGGAGAAGGTCAGTATGCAGAGAGTTCAGAACAGATTTATTATCCCATAACAGTGTATGAGCAAATTTCTAAGGCTGCAATAAAAGCTTGGAATTCTCTCCCTGGACAGAAAGATGAAAATAATGCTTTCACAAAAATAGAGCAAGGTCCCAATGAACCTTTTGCAGATTTTGTGGGACGTTTACAAACAGCTGTAATAAGATTATGCCCAGACTAAAGACAAGGTCCTTCTTGGCAGAGGAATTCTAGAGAAACTCGTCGATGTTTTCAGTGCGGAAAAATTGGACATTTGAGAGCTCATTGTAGATATGGAGATAGAGTGAGAAGACAGGGTGAGAGAAAACCAAAAACCCCATGTCCAAATGTAACCGAGGCTTTCACTGGGCCTCTAAATGTATATTGACCCAGAGGAATGAGAGGCAGGGCCCAGCTCTAAAGTATCAATCAAAGGACAGGTGGGGCATGATAGCAGCTGAGGTTACACCCAGAGAGACTTTAGAAATTCAGAACTCTGATGTCATCAACCAACAGAAAAGCAATCAGGATTACAGTTGGGAAGAATACAGGCCTTTTAAGACTACAAGACAATATCCAATGCAAACAGCTCCAATGTAATTACCAGATGATGAGGAGAAATCCCAAAAGTGGTAAATAGAAGAGAATTAGATAGGTTAACTGCTTGGGGAAGAGGATCTGCTTATATTTCCACAGGTGGAAAAGGAATCAGATGGCTAACAATGAGACTGTCAAAAGAACTTTAAAATCTTCAGCTTTCAGTTCCTGAAAAACCAGCAAGAATCACTGGATTCCCTGAGATGAAAAATTGTTGATGAGACTTTTTGCAGTACTTCAGAGCTTACAGGAATTATTAGATTCCTGGCGCATGAACTAATGGACAATGGATTCCTTATGGACTATTTCTAGGACTTATGGACATGTGTAAATTTTTAGGTTGATTCATGTTGTTACATTACTACTAGCCTGTGTTATATTGCTATGTACTTATGTAAATTATGTATAATGCCTCCCATATTGATGGATTTATGTATACCATGTATATCTGTTACAAAGTTCTGGCCCATATTGATGGATTTATGTGTACCCCCTCAGAAACCCCCTATGTTTTAAAACAAAAGAAAGGGGGAGATGTTGGAATCCTTACTAACTGCTAACTAATTAGAGTTGATCTAATCTTACAAGAAGATGTTTTGGGCAGAACCTGAAACAAGGTACTAAGTAGAACTACCCATAATCCCTCTCTCTGGAAGGAGCATAAATAGGCCAATGGGCCAGTTGGGGAGTTCTTCAGAGGAAGACGCTACAAGTCGAGATTTCACCGGAATGACATGAAGACTGGAGCTGGCTGGAGGCTGAAGAAAGCAGAGGCAGAGGCTGAAGGACCAGACCTTTGGATTTAAAGACATTTGGAGAGAGCTCTTGGAACCAAGCAGAGAGATAGGCCTCTAAGCTAACCGGGCTATATTGGAGATAATAAAAGATCTGAACTTTTATCACCTGGCTGCTTTTTGAGAAGAAAAAGCTCACCACACGTACCCAGACGGCTCCGCGTTACCGCAGGATGTTTGGGACCCCCGGTTCCCTGCAGGTGGGCCCTTGCTAGGGGAATGTCTATCCTTCTTCCTGTATTAAGACAAATTACTGATCAGTGTGTGCAGGGTCAACTAGATTGAGAGAATCCTTTCCCCCATACCATAGTGGGGGGAATGAGGAGAGGAAGTCTGCCTGCACAAATTTGGCAAATTAATTATAGTGGACCCTTACCTAGGAGGCAGGGATGTCAATATGCCTGCACTTGCGCGGACCCATATTCTGGAGTATTGATAGCCTGCGCGTATAAGAGGGCAACACAAATGGACGCATGTCAAACCTTGGATATTATTACTTTGCATTATGGTTCTCCAATGCAGATTCACAGTGAAAATGGTTCCTGCTTTAAAGGGAAAGAAATTGATCGCTCTTGTCAGGCCCATTATATAGAATGGATCTATCACATACCATACCATCCACAAGCTGCTAGCTTGATTGAGAGGATGAATGGCTTATTAAAGAAAAACTGAAAAAGTTAGGTAAGAATGCATTGTCTAAGGGGAAAGATAACTTCTTTGGAGCTTTACAGCAATTAAATAATCGCCCGGTGGGTGATGGCACTCCACTTTCTAGAATGGTGCCCTCCAATTCGCAAATACTAATCGTGAACATATTCTGAGACTTTGAAGTCGTGGTCATATGACGATTTCTTTCCTTTGGCTCCCTATCGAGGGACGCCAGGAGCAGCTGGATATGACCTGGCTACTGGAGAAGACACTGAACTTGGACCAGGAAAGACTGGCCTCTATCCTCCCGGTGTAGGAATCAAGATTCCCTCGGGATACTAGGGTCGGCTCCTCAGCCCTCCCAACATGGCTATTAAACAAGTTCTCATAGTGGGTGCACTTACTGACAGTGATTACAGAGGAGAATTTAAAGCGTCTCTATGATTTCAGCACCACGGAAGTACGGATGGCCTTTGAAGGCAGCAGAATGTGTCAGGTAATTATAATACCTTGCATGACTCTTCAGTGGGAAAAACCTGAAAAACATTTTATGGTTCCCCATCCCCCTGTAATGAGCCAGGTTCATGTTATTCCACTCGGCTGATACACTTACTTTGCTTTAGCACATGTTATAGGACAGTATACGGACGTGGATACCGTAACCCCTTCTTCAGATGACTGGATTCTTTGTTGTCAAGGCCTTGCTGGGCAATGGTCACCAGGTGGACGGAGCCCCGTCTATGAAACCATTCATCAAACCTATGCGACCTCCCTTTGTGTGGCCTGGCTAACTTTTCTGGTGTATGACGGTTCCTCGCAGCTGATGTGTGGACCCCCTCGTGATGTTACTGACCTGTCCGCAGTGGGGCGAGCGCCCCTTTTTCTGGTGCTTTAGTGAATGTTTTGTGCCTCCACTGGCAGGGGGATGATTTCTGCTTTTCCCCTGACGCAGCGGTTGGAGTTACCATGGACCTCTGCCTCTCCTTCTACCGATCTCTCCACGGCCATGTCCATATCCTACCCCGAACCCTCTCGTCTCTGTTCTCAGATGTCATATCCACCTTCCAGAAGAATCAGAGAGCTCTCGAGGAACATCGCAGACCAACGCACACCGTGGCCGGCAAATGAACGGAGCTTCACATTTCCTCACTTCTGATACTCATCACTGCGTGATTTCTTTTGTAAATCTGCTCCTGCTCAGCGAGATTTCTCTTTTATAGCCATCCCCTGCTGCTCGTTGCTGTATGGTCAGTGCTATTATCAATATGCAATATACATATAGATCAGAATTCTATACTCTACACCACATGAGGGGACAGCCTGCCACTGAAACCAGAACTGGCTTGTGGCCGAATGGAAGATGTGGGGATAAGGACAAGATTCTGTAGGCCTCGCCCCTCAGTTTCTCTCCACGTCCATGGGGCAGTTACAATATGATGAACTATTATTCACCCCTGTTTTGCAGCTGCTGAATCACCCTTGGAACAAACATAGCTTAAAGAATTCCAGGGGGATTCTGGCCAAATCCACCAAGGACATGTTATCCATATACTTGAACTAGCTACTCCAGGAGTAAAGCTTCACTCCTGACAGACTCGGGCAGGACTGGTCCCCTTCTGGGTACACTCAAGAAAGTGAAGTCAGTACTGCTGGCATTTGGCTACCTGGGTTCCTTGGGGTATTTAAGTCACAATATCTCGATACCCAGATTGCAGTCTCCCCCATAGAGAGGACCTTCTTCCTCTAACCTCCTGCTTGGGACTTGCCGAGCTGTGACTCGGGATTCCCCAGGCCGAACTCTCAGGTCCAGCAAATATCCCTATAGCTGGATGCTGAGGATATGAATCAAAGAAAGAAAACAAGATCTTCTTGAAAGCACATTCTACTCGGAGGTATTTCATATTCCTAGCATCTTTCCCACGGCCTAACTGGCACAGAAGTCAATCAAGTAACCTTCTTGTCTCAGCCTGGTTATCCAGTGAGATCAGCTGATGTTTCCAGAGCATTTTTGAATCCTTTGCTGAAAATCCCTGACAGATCTGTCATCTTGGGGAGATCCGGCCTCCTCTGCCCAACCTCCATTCCTGTGGAGGAAGGCATTTCACAGAGGAAGGATGTGGAACCCAGGGACAGAAAGTGACTAGGGCAGGTATAGACGCGGGAGTGTGGCTCTAGAGCTCCGATCAGGGATTGTGGAGTCTAACTACCTCTTTGAGAAGAGGAAACTGATGTCCATGAAGGTCACTGACTTCCTGGCAGTGACACAGACATGGTAGAGGCTACATATGGAGCCGCTGACCTCTAACTCCCAACCTAGTGTCCGTTCCACAGTACCCACCCCCTGCCACTTGCCTTTCCTGAGCCCTCCCCGTCTGTCCTTGTACAGAATATGGTTTTAAGAAGCATTTTCTCATTTGATGATCTGGTCCACGCTGATACAAAGGCAAGGCGAAAGGGGAGGAGAAGGAGGGAGCGAGCCCCTTGGCTCTGGGAGCTGAGTCGGATCAGCACCTGGGGAGGCAGGCCAGTCCTGCTGTCCCAGTGTCTACCTCTTCTCCTCCTCCCCAACAGAGGGCTCTTGGATGGGCTGGTTATCTAATAACATTAACAGTTATTTTACTAAGTGACAACCTAGCCTAGCCCTGGGCAGAACAGGCAGTACACAGGCACCCAACAAATGATGTTTCCCCCCTGAAGTGAATCAGTTTAAACCTAAGAAATAAAAAAAAATCAAATCAGAGTTTGTCCAACAGCATTTCCATACTATTTTGTGCCTAAGAACATATTTTCCTCTTGGCTCAGCTCTTCCACACAGACAGATATATTGAATATTTGTGTTCTTATTTGATTCTGAAATACAAGAAAATCTTTGGGCCTTCAGCCCCTGAATCTAGGGTGAAGGCTTTTTGTTTGTTGTATTTTTTTGTCCTTTCATCATGAAATCTTCAGACACAAAATTAACATCAGAACACGACACTTTGGGTGAAATTCACACCGGCTCTTTCTAAATATGGCAGATTCACGATCGATGGTTTTGTGGGTTCAAGAGACAGGAAAACAGATGGCAAATGACATGCTGGTCAGTGTATCCAGAGAAAGAAAGGAACCATCTGTAACAAGCCAACTGAATCCAATGTCAGTAAACTTTTGCCTTTTAATATTCCATTATATTCATGTTGTTTATTTGGCTACCAGTGCTAGCTGTCAAGGGGAGTAAGCCCTCCCCCATTCCCGCTGTATTCCAGGATCTTCTCTTAAGAGGAACTAGGACTTGGAATCCATAGGTTTGACAAGGGTATAGACACGGTTTCTAAGTGTTTATGTGACAACATACTTACAGAAGGTCTCAATAACCTTTCGTGAGGGAGTGATGATTGTGTTTAACCTGCCGATATCCGTCATCGTCCACGTTGTCCCGTAAAACCTTTCCAACCTGTCCTTTCAGTAAAAGTTCCGGGCAAAGGCCTCCCTTTGCCACACACAGTACCAGGTCATGGGCAGAAAACCCAAGAGTTTAGTGCGGGCTCACAGGCATCTACATGGAACTTTGTATTTGGGGAAAATTGTTTTTCCCTTAAAATTTCAAAAAGGAATGAATTGATCTGAAAGTGACCACTTGGGATTAGAGGGAAAGATAGAAAGACAGAGACAGACAGAGTCAGACAGAGACGGAGATAGAGAGACAGAGACAGACAGAGGCAGACAGAGACGGAGATAGAGAGACAGAGATGGACAAATGCAGACAGAGACGAGGATAGAGACAGAGACGGAGATAGAGAGACAGAGATGGACCGAGGCAGACAGAGACGGAGATAGAGAGACAGAGACGGACAGAGACAGAGATAGAGACACATACAGAGAACGAAGAGACAGAAGAGGCAGACAGAGATGGAGATTGAGAGATAGAGACAGAGAGACCGAGATGGACAGAGGCAGACAGAGACGGAGATAAAGAGACAGAGACGGATAGAGACAGACAGAGACACATACAGAGAATGAAGAGACAGAAAGAGGTAGACAGAGATGGAGAAACAGAGATGGACAGAGGCAGACAGAAAGACAGAGACTGACAGAGTCAGACAGAGATAGAGAGATAGAGATGGAGATGGAGACAGAGACAAAGATAGATACAGAGGCAGACAGAGACAGAGAGACAGAGACAGACAAAGGCAGACAGAGACAGAGACAGAGAGACAGAGACGGAGGCAGACAGAGATGGAGATAGAGAGACAGAGATGGACAAAGGCAGACAGAGATAGAGAGACAGAGACGGATCTCCTAGATACACCCCTAACCTGGGAGTCAGGAAGACTTGCCTTCAAATCCTGCCTCGGACATTTCCCAGCTTCATCATCCCAGGCAAATCTCTTCATTTTCCTCGGTCTCTGTCAAATGAAGGAGAGGACTAGATGGCCTCCAGGATTTCCTCTGGGCCCAAGTCTGTGACTAGGAGCCCCCTTTAGTCACATCGAAGACCTTCAGGGATGAGGGAAATGAGGCAGGAGGTGACTGGAAGGCAACAGGAACAGCTCTGTCATCACGGAGAGCCTCCGTGGGACAGAGATGGAGAACACAGGCCATTGGTAAGAACCCTGCACTGGAGAGACAAAAGCCACATTCAAATCCGTTTGACTCCTTCCTACAATGACCACAGAAGTCCCCCCACTTAATCAAATATCACCTTATTTATAAGGTAATATGACATAATGACTTCTTCCATAAGCCCTGGACACCTAGACAAATAGTCCTTTGCATGCTTGCTTTAATAAATAGTTTTGATTAACAAATCCTCTTTAGGCCCACTTCTGACACGTATTTTCCAAGTTCCTTTCAAAGTGAAGAACTATCATTGCAATGATTCGGCTGTTTTCCTTGTGTTCATTTCTTCTGAGATTTGCCCTTGCGGTTGGGCCACGGGCCCGTCGAGGACCATCCCCACTTCGGGGTGATCTAATTCTGGGTGCGGTGACTTTCATGGGGTAAAGAATATAACAGGAAATCGGAGCGGGGCGGATTTAACGTGAATTCCCGCTGACGAGGAAAGAATCCGTCACTGCCCTTCCCTCTCCCAATTGCCCCTTCCTTTGGACTCCATTCTGCTCCCTCCACGCTGACTCAGTGGCTGCTGAGTGGCTCCTCTGAGTGAATATGCAGAAAATCTGGGATTTAAAATGAGCCAAAGTGCAATACCAGGCTTTGGACACCGGATGGCAGAGTGAATGTGTAATATCGGAGCCGGCCACAAGACAGCGCGCCTACTCTTAAGTTTCCCTGTTGTTCCGACTTTGGACAGCAGATGTCAGCAAGAGACCGTGTTATATTTTAAATGGCAATTAATACAGGAAAAAACATTAATTTGGCGCCTATGGTTTGCCAGGCTCTGCACTGAATGCAGACAAAAATGGACCCGTCCATGTTTGCATGGATTTGATATAAAAATCCATATTGTCTCTAGTTATCTGTGTATCTGAGTGTATGTGTCTCTCCTGTTTCTCTCTTTTTTTGTCGCTGTTTCTCTCCGTTTCCCTCTCTCTGTGTTATAGAGAGCTGAAACTATTGAGTAAATGCATTTAGGTTGGGACTGCTGAGCACTTGAGGGTAACTGCCGATTGGAAAATGCTCTATGGGCATATGCTTGGAAAATAGTCCTTCCCACTATCCGTGCTGGTTCAATGATTAGTATATACAGAGGATTGTAGGAGGGACTAGGGGGTGGAGTAAGACTAGCGAGAGTCACACTCTTGGCGGCAGACGAGGGAGAAGGTGGTCGGGGAGAATCTGCTTCCATCCTGTTCAATCCTGCGTCTAGGGACCAAGAATGAAGACTGAGGACTTTTGCTTATCCTGACTCCGGCTGATTCTGGGTTGTCATGGGTGCTAGCACTGTCGTTACACTGTGTGCCTGTCTGCCTTTGTCCATCTCTGTCTCTCTATCTCTGTCTCTGCCTCTATCTGTCTCTCTATCTCCGTCTCTGTCTGCCTCTGTCCATCTCTGTCTCTCTATCTCCATCTCTGTCTGCCTCTGTTCGTCTCTGTCTATCTCCGTCTCTGTCTCTCTATCTCCGTCTCTCTATCTCTATCTCCGTCTCTATCTGCCTCTGTCTGTCTCTCTATCTCTGCCTCTGTCCGTCTCTGTCTCTCTATCTCCGTCTCTGTCTCTGTCCATCTCTGTCTATCTCTGTCTCTGTCTGCCTCTGTCCGTCTCTATCTCTCTATCTTTGTCTGTCTCCATCTCCATCTCTATCTCCATCTCTGTCTGCCTCTGTCAGTCTCTGTCTTTCTGTCTGCCTCTGTCCATCTCTATCTCTCTATCTTTGTCTCTGTCTCCATCTCCATCTCTATCTCTCTATCTCTTTCTGCCTCT